>NC_056731.1:1537615877-1537848377 GCF_019279795.1 Protopterus annectens
GTTTGATTTGGAGTCTGCTACTTTCAAAGTGTCGGTTCTGTCTGTAAGCCAGTTGGCAACCCATCTTGTGACATAGGGATTTATACCTAGTTTAGTGAGTTTATCTATAATTCCAGAGTGGGAGATGGTGTCGAATGCCTTGGTGAGATCTAGCTAGGCTGTGCGAACCACCTTACCCTCATCTATGGCTTTGGTGACTGCTTCAATGAAGTCTATCAGGTTTAGGAGACATGATCTGCCTTTTACAAACCCGAACTGTGAGGAGTCCAGAGTCTGGAGATCTCCAGTGTCTTTGTTTATGAATTCCATGATGATAAGTTCCATGGCCTTGCAGAACAGGCTCTTCAGGCCAATGGAGCGGTAGTTCCCAGGATCTGTCATGGCTCCCCCTTTGTGGAGTGGGATAACCATCTCAGTGCGCCATTCAATGGGCACAAAGCCTGAAGTGAGGCTATGACTGAACATGGTACTTAGGTGGGGTGCCAGTTCATTCTGTAGTTCATGTACAAGGCATCCTGGGAAGTTGTCAGGTCCTATGGTGCTGTGTTCTTGGCTTTGGAGAGTGAGGTTTTTACCTGTGCAGCCATGATTACAGGAACTTTGCATTCTTCTGGTATAGAGATGGGCACTTTAGGGGGTGAGAGAGGGGTAAAGTTAGCACTGAACCTATCTGCCAGGATGTTGGCAATATCAGTTGGTTCTGTATATTTAGTGCCATTGTGCTGTAACTCAGAGCAGATATGAGTGTTGCCATTGAGATCCTTGACATAGCTATAGAATGCTTTGTGGTTGTCTTTAGAATCAGTGGCAATTTTGTTTTCATAACTAGCTTTGGAGGATTTTATGAAGGATCTCAGCTTCTTACGGAGGCTGACCAGGGAGTTCCTCCAATCATGGGATTTTACTCTTTTTTGCAACAGTGTCTTTCTATTGTTGTAGAATTTGTTTATAGCAGAAGACCACCAGATTGGCCTCCTTTTTTTGGAGGATAGCATCATGGTTCTGTTAGGGATAGCATGATCCATGCACTCGCTTAAGTGCTTATAAAGTGCATTTGTGTAGGATTCAGCAGTCGTACCTGTATTGTCCATCTGCATGGGTGTCGTGAAGTTTGCCACTTCTGTCTTAAGAAGCGTGAAGTTGGCTTTGGAGAAATTTTTTATGGTTGTTTTCCTAACTGAGGGTGGGAGAGGGATGTGGATGTCTAGGATGATTAGCTTGTGGTCAGATCTGACCAACGAGGAATTGACCTCTGCTGTGGAACACTGGTCACCCATGTTGGTGATAACAAGGTCTAGGATATTGCTGCCCCTGGTGGGGGTGTGGATAAGTTGATCCAAGGCATTGGAATTGATGAATTGCAGAAAAATGAGCAAAAAATGAGTCGTTTTCCCAGTTAATGGTGGGGTAGTTGAAATCACCCATTATTAGGGTGTTGGGTTGTACCCTAATATTTTCTATGCATCAAGAAAAGATTGGGAATCCTGGGGCATGGTGGGGAGTCTGTAGCAAGCTACAATCTGGATTGCAGTCTTGCCCAGAGTTAGTTGAACTTGGATAATCTCAGATGCATTATGCTGAGCAACTAGCTTGGAGGTGTGGATATTCTTAATGAATATGGACACACCTCCACCTTTAGTGTTTCGGTCCGGGTTAGGTGGACGAAAGGTGTGGTATGACTTATAGTCTGGTAATGCAGGGGTGCTCTCTGGAGCTTTGAACCAGGGCTCTCTCACTGCACAGATGTCGATGTTCTCCATTTTAAGGAGTGCCTCAAGTGAGTGCATTTTAAGGTTTAGACTTCTAGTATTGAGTAGCATTACCCTCAGATTTTGAATGCTTGTACCTGTTACAGTGGTGAATTTGTCATTTGAACCTTGCCTAAAAAAGACACTATAGGGGTGACAAGAGCCTTTGCCAGTATCCAGAATCCCAAGGGCGACAGGTGCAGGCCATCTCTGGCTAAGCATTGTGGTCTGTCGATCATGTCATCCCAGGCAGACAGATACTGGATTCTCTTAGAATGATACCAGAACCTTAGCCAATTGTTGAAGTCAATCATTTTGTCCTGGTACTGTGGTATCATTCTGGGCGATGGCAGGACGCTACTCAGGGCTAGGGTCATACCTGCCTGGGCTAAAATATTGGAGAGTTCCTCCATGTCTCTTTTCATGTAGTCCACGGGGGTATGTCTCAGGTCATTCACACCAACATGGACAATGACAGAGTCATATTTGTACTTGTTGTGGAGTGACCTGAGTGCATGCATTATATGGCAGATCCTGGCATCCGACAGTAAATTTCTCCTTGTTTAGCATGGTGAGTGGAATATCTGTGTGCCTGACTATAGAGTCACCTATGACTAGAGTGTTGGGAACGTTATGCCTTATGGGCTATAGTTGAGTGGCACACTGAGTATGTGGGCTATGTGTCATTTGGGTTGTGTTGGGGGTGCGAGGTTGCTTGCATTTCTGCTTTGGAGGTCTCTGTTGCTTGAGCAGATTTTTATTGAGAGCCTCCGTGAATGTAGGTGTGTTTTGTGTTTCTATGTGTGTGTTTTGGTAGTGTAGGTTTTGAGGGACTATGTGATGAGTGTGATGTGGTGCAAGTGTTTACCTTTTCCAGTTGACTGTCAAGTCCAGTCTTCAGTGAAGAGAACTTTGCTTCCAGTTTGGCTATATAAGTGCATCTCTCACAGGTCGTAATGTTGGGTGGTAGGAGGAGACGGTTGTCGGTGTACATGAGGCAATTGCTGCATTGCCCCAAGATGCCCAGATTCATCAGGTCAACAGGAGAAAACACCAGGAGCTGATTTTTAGACATGCCTGGATAGGTGCTTATTTATTAAGTACTAAAAAATGTTTTCCTCTAGACAAGTGAGGAAAGTTGAGTGCTGTGGTAATGTGTAGCTTATTTAGTGCTTACAACAAGTTCTGAACAAGGGCTGAGCTCAAAACAGATTTGAGTGGAAAAACTCCACTAGTTGGGTGTGCAATGGACAAGAAAGAAAAATTTTGTTGTGAGTTGGATGAAGTGGTGATGCCTGTACCCAAGGGTGAGAGAGTGGTGATTGGAGCAGATTTCAAAGGGAACAGAGGGGATGAGGATGTGATGGGTAGGTATGGTGTTAAACAAAGGAATGCAGGAGGTCAGATGGTAGTGGATTTTGCGAAAAGGATGGACATGGTTGTGGTGAATACGTATTTTAACAAGAGGGGGGGAGCATAGGGTGACATACAAGAGTGGAGGAAGATGCACACAGGTGGATTATAACTTATGTAGGAGGGCCAGTTTGAAGGACATTGCAGACTGTAAAGTGGTGACCGGGGAAAGTGTAGTTAGGCAGCATAGGATGGTGGTTTGTAAGATGATGTTAGTGATCAAGAAGAGGAGGAGGAGTGTGAGGGCAGCTCTAAGCATCAAATGGTGGAAACTGAAAAAGGGTAATTGTGAGGCAGAGTTCAGGGAAGAGTTAAGACAGGCACTGGGTGGCAATGAAGAGTTACCAAATAGCTGCGTAACTACAGCAGAGCTAGTAAGGGAGATGGCCAGAAAGGTGCTTGGCATGACATCTGGACAGAGGAAGGACGACAAGGAGACATGGTGATGGAATGAGGAAGTACAGGAGAGTATACAGAGAAAGAGGTTGGCAAAGAAGAAGTGGGATTGTCAGAGAGATGAAGAAAGTAGACAGGAGTATAAGGAGATGAGGTGCATGGCAAAGAGAGAGGTGGTGAAGGCTAAGGATAAGGCATATGAACAGTTGTATGAAAGGATGGACACTAAGGAGGGAGAAAAGGACCTGTACTGATTGGCTAGACAGAGGGACAGAGCTAGGAAAGATGTGCAGCAGGTAAAGGTGATAAAGGATAATGAAGGAAACATACTTACAAGTGAGGAGAGTGTGTTGAGCAGATGGAAAGAGTACTTTGAGGGGCTGATGAATGAAGAGAATGAGAGAGAGAAGGTTGGATGATATAGTGATAGTGAATCATGAAGTGCAATGGATTAGCAAGGAGGAAGTAAGGATAGCTATGAAGAGGATGAAGAATGGAAAGGCTGTTGGTCCAGATGACATACCTGTGGAAGCATGGAGGTGTTTAGGTGAAATGGCAGTGGGGTTTTTAACCAGATTTTTTAATGAAATTTTGGAAAGTGAGGGGATGCCTGAGAAATGGAGAAAAAGTGTTTTGGTACCGATTTTTAAGAATAAGGGTGATGTGCAGAGCTGTAGTAACTACAGAGGGATCAAATTGATCAGTCACAGCATGAAGTTATGGGAAAGAGTAGTGGAAGCTAGGTTAAGAAGGGATGTGATGATTGGTGATCAGCAGTATGTTTTCATGCTGGGAAAGAGCACTACAGATGCGATGTTTGCTCTGAGAGTGTTGATGGAGAAGTACAGAGAAGGTCAGAAGGAGTTAAATTTTGTTTTTGTAAACTAAAGCATATGACAGGGTGCCTAGAGAGGAGATGTGTTATTGTATGAGGAAGTCATGACTGTCAGAGACGTATGTAAGAGTGGTATAGGATATGTACGAGGGTAGTGTGACAGCGGTGAGGTCTGCGGTGGGAGTGACGGATGCATTTAAGGTGTAGGTGGGATTACATCAAGGATCAGCTCTGAGCCCTTTCTTATTTGCTATGGTGATGGACAGGTTGACAGACGAGATCAGACAGGAGTCCCTGTAGACTATGATGTTTGCAGATGACATTGTGATCTGTAGTGAGAGTATGGAGCAGGTGGAGGCGACCCTGGAGAGATGAAGATATGCTCTAGAGAGAAGAGGAATGAAGGTCAGCAGGACTAAGAGTATATGTGTGTGAATGAGAGGGAGGATAGAGGAATGGTGAGGATTCAAGGAGTAGAGGTGACGAAGGTGAATGAGTTTAAATACTTGGGATCAATAGATCAGAGTAATGGTGAGTGTGGAAGGGAGGTGAAGAAGAGAGTACAGGCAGGATGGAGTGGGTGGAGAAGAGTGTCAGGAGTGATTTGTGACAGACGAGTACTAGTAAGAGTGAAAGGGAAGCTCTACAAGAGGGTAGTGAGACCAGCTATGTTATATGATTTGGATACAGTGACATTGACAAAAAGGCAGGAGTTAGAGCTGGATGTAGCAGAGCTAAAGATGTTAAGATTTGCACTGGGTGTGATGAGGGTGGGCAGGATTAGGAATATGTATATTAGAGGGTCAGCCCAGGTTGGGACAAAGCCAGATAGGCAAGATTACATTGGTATGGACATGTGCTGAGGAGGGATGCTGAGTATATTGGGAAAAAGATGCTAAGGATGAAGCTGCCAGGTAACAGGAAAAGTTGAAGGCCTAAGATAAGGTTTATAGATGTGGTGAGAGAGGAAATGCATGTGGTTGGTGTGTCAGAGCAAGACGCAGAGGACAGGAAAAATGGAAACAGATGATCCACTGTGGTGACCCCTAAAGGGGACAGCCAAAAGAAGATGATGAGTTGCAAGGGAAAATTTGAAGAGCAGACTTTATGGCAACAGGAATAGTTTAACCCTAGTTAAGTGGTGAATACTGAGGAGTGTATGCACTAACATCTGCAACTACCAGATATGTATGATCCACTGCTGTTTGCAGACATGGGCTTCATTTCTTTAAGTGTGTGAGCATGCCCAGTATAACCTTTCAGTATGTTGTTGTCTCACATTGCCTTCATTTCTCTAAGTGTGTGAGCATGCCAAGTATGCCCTTCTGTACTGAATGTGTGGATCAATTCCAGGTAGTTTGTACTCCAGTGCAGACCTTTGTGTTGTACACCTACAGGTAGCAAACTGTTTCTGCATGGTATCCGTCGATCATTTGGCAATATGGGGACAAACAGTGCAGGGGATAGTGTGCACTGTAAGTGATTGTGTCTGTGCTGCTTCAGCTACATGGTACTGCTGTTAGCAGAGATATTCAGGCATGTGTACTATTATACACTGTGATGTTTTCTGTCCTCATGTACTGTCAGGTGGACATTCTTGCTCACAGTGATGTCTTGGGGGACAAAGGTGACTGCAATTGTGTCTGGTATTGTGGGAAAATGCCTACATATTCATGGTGAGTTATGCCATTCTGGAGGGGGAGCTGCAGACACTTGCTGCTGGGTCGGTGAATCTGGTTCAGCACCTTGGTACAGTGCTGGCAGAGGATCCCATACTTGTACATCCATCAACATGACAGTATGGTCTTAGCTTGCTGTGGCAATACCTCAAAGCTGTACAGATTCACACAGGCTACCCAGAGGCAGGGGTCATGAGTCAGGACATTACCCCTATTGTGGTGTACGGTCAGGTATGTAGCCACCCATGTATGTGTTTGCAGCCAGGGATAGTGTGTGCACACAGTCTTTTGTCGGACCTTGCACATTCCATGCTACCCATGCTCCCACCCCCCCCATTATTCTATCCTCTTAGGTTCATAGGTTCATAGGTAGGTACTAGGCTATCAGCCCTGGGGCCTATACAAGCGGCTTTTGCCACCCAAGAAAATTATTTTCCTATGCCACTGTCGAGCAGAGCCACAGAGGTGATCCCCGGGGTGAATTTCTTATTTCCCATCCAATTATCAAGATTTTTCTTCAAGAGTGCTAATGAGGAGCTTTGTTTGATATAGATAGGTAGTTTATTCCAGAGAATGGGAAGTCTCTGGGACAGGAATCTATCCCTCCAGCATGTTCTGTTTATTGTGGTGACAAGGTTTAAGTCCCTAGAGCATGTACCTTGGAGGGATTGGGATTTCTTTAAGTGGAGCATGTCCAACAGCTCTGGGTTTGACATAGCTTTGTATGTTAGGCAGAGATTACCTCTGAGTAGGCAATATGCGATGGAGTAAAGCTGGAGTTTTTTGAGACGATCTATGTAGGGCATCTGTTTGAGGCTGGTAATCATCTTTGTGAGGTATTCCTGTGGCCTTTCCAGTTGTTGTAGATGTCTCGTGAGGTACATACCAAAAGGGGCGTTGTACTCTATAATGGGTCTAATGAGTGATGAGTAGAGGGGAACAATGACCTCTTTTTTTCTGGATGAGAAACCTTTCGTGATGAGGTGTGTCACGTAGAAGGATTTCCTGACTACTGTGGTGATGTGATTATCAAAGGAGAGACTACTGTCCACCTGTGTCCCAAGGTCTCTTATCACACTTTCGGTGTTAAGTATACTACCGCCTATGTTGTAGTTCATGGGTACAGAGTTTTTACCAAAGGGGATGACAATACACTTTTTTGGCATTGAGCTTCAGGCTATGGCTTTGACATCAGGCATCTGTCTCAGTGAGGCCCTTTTGTAGGATGTCCACATCGTTAGGAGTTTCAGTGATGGCTCCTAGTTTGCAGTCATCTGCGAAATTCGTTAGCCAAAGACCTTCTGTGTTAGACTGTACTTCAGAGAAGTAGATACCAAACAGGAGAGGACCCAGGACTGCACCCTGTGGTATTCCACTTGTCACTGGTCTGAAGTCGGATTTGGAGTCTGCTATTTTCACAGTGTGGGTTCTGTCAGTGAGCCAGTTGGCAACCCATCTTGTGACATAGGGATTTGTACCTAGTTTAGTGAGTTTATCTATAATTCCAGAGTGGGGGATGGTGTCAAAAGCCTTGGCAAGATCTAGATAGGCTGTGTGAGCCACCTTACCCTTGTCTACATCTTTGGTGACTGCTTCAAAGAAGTATATCAGGTTTAGGAGACATGATCTGCCTTTTACAAACCCAACTGGGTGGGATCCAGAGTTTGGAGATTACCAATGTCTTTGTTTATAAGTTCCATGATTATACATTCCATGGCCTTGCAGAGCAGGCTCGTCAGGCTAATGGGGAGGTAATTCCCGGGGTCCGTGGTGGCTCCCTCCTTGTGGAGTGGGATAACCGTTGCTGTGCGCCATTCAGCGGGCACAAAGCCTGAGGTGAGGCTATGATTGAACATGGTACTTAGGTGGGGTGCCAGTTCATTCTGTAGTTCATGTAGAACGCAGCCTGGGATGTTGTCTAGTCCAATGGATGCTGTGTTCTTGGCTTTGGAGAGTGTGGTTTTTACCTGTGCAGCCGTGATTACAGGAACTTTGCATTCTTCCGGTATAGAGATGGGGTCTTTAGGGGGTGAGAGGGGGGTAAAGTTAGCACTGAACCTATCTGCCAGGATGTTGGCAATATCAGTTGGGTCTGTATAATTAGTGCCATTGTGCTGTAACTCAGAGCAGATCTGAGTGTTGCGACTGAAATTCTTGATATAGCTATAGAATGCTTTGTGGTTGTCTTTAGAATCAGTGTCAATTTTGTTTTCGTAACTAGATTTGGAGGATTTTATCAGGGATCACAGCTTCTTACTGAGGCTGACCAGAGAGCTCCTCCACTCGTGTGATTTTACTCTCTTTTGCAAGAGTTTCTTCCTTCTGTTGTACAGTTTGTTTAAGGCAGGGGACCACCAGATTGGCTTCCTTTTTTTGGAGGATAGTGTCTTGGTTCTTTTTGGGATAGCATGATCCATGCACTCATGTAAGTGCTTATAAAGTGCAATTGTGTAGGATTCTGTAGTCATAACTGTTTTGTCCATCTGCATGGGTGTCATGAAGTTCACCACTTCTGTCTTAAGAAGCATGAAGTTGGCTTTGGAGAAATTTTTTACCATGGTTTCCTTAATGGGGGGTGGAGGCAGGATGTGGATATCTTGGGTAATTAGCTTACGGTTGGATTGGACCAATGAGGCATTGACTTCTAGTGTGGAACACCAGTCACTCATACTGGTAATGACTAGATCTAGGATATTGTTGCCCCTGGTGGGGTGTGTGGATAAGTTTATCCAGGGCATTGGAGTTTATGAATTCCAGAAAGCATTGAGTGAAGGAGTTGGTACATGAGTATTTTTCCCAGTTAATGGTGGGGTAGTTGAAATCGCCCATTATTAGGGTGTTTGGTTGAACCCTAATATTTTCCAGTACATCAAGTAAAGAGGAGTGGGAATCCTGGGGCATGGTGGGTGATCTGTAGCAAGCTACAATTTGGATTGCAGTTTTGCCTAGAGTTAGTTGCACTTGGATAACCTCGGCTGCATTATGCTGAGCAACTAGACTGGAGGTGTGGATATCCTTAATGAATATGGACCCACCTCTGCCTTTGGTGTTCCGGTCCAAGTTACATGGCCGAAAAGTGTGGTATGAGTTATAGCCTGGTAGTGCAGGGGTGCTCTCTGGAGCCTTGAACCAGGTCTCAGTCACTGCACAGATATCGATGTTCTCCATTTTAAGGAGTGCCTCGAGTGAGTGCATTTTGAGATTTAGACTTCTAGCATTGAGTAGTATTACCCTCAGTTTTTGCTTGCCATTTCCTGTTACGGTGGTGAATATGTCATTTGAACCTTGCCTAAAAAAGGCACTATAGGGGCGGCAAGAACCTTAGCCAGTATCTGGAATCCCAGGGGTGACAGGTGCAGGCCATCTCTGGCAAAGCATCGTGGTCTGTCAACCATGTCATCCTAGGCAGACAGATACTGGATCCCTTTAGAATGGCACCAGAAGCTTAGCCAATTGTTGAAGTCAATCATTTTGTCCATGTACTGCAGCATCATTCTTGGTGAGGGCAGGATGCTACTCAGGGTCAGGGTCATACCTGCCTGGGCTACAAGATCTGAGAGCTCTTCCATTTCTCTTTTCATGTAGTCCAAGGAGGTACGTCTCAGGTCGTTCACACCAACATGGACAATGACAGAGTCATATTTGTACTTGTTGTGGAGTGACCTGAGTGCGTGGGTTATGTGGTGGATCCTCTCACCCGACAGGCAGCTGACAGTAACCTTCTCCTTGTTTAACCTGGTGAGTGGGACATCAGTTTGCCTGACTACAGAGTCGCCTATGACTAGTGTGTTGGGTACGTTGCTTTGCCTTATTGGTTGTGGTTGAGTGGCACACTGAGTCTGTGGGCTATGTGTCATACATTATGCATACATTCATAGGTTCATAGGTTCATACTAGGCTATCTGCCCTAGGGCATTTATAAGCCTAGCCAGAGTGTGTTTGGCTTTCGCCACCCATTTTAAATTAATTTTGCTATGCCCTTTTTCGAGGTTAGTATACTGTGTCTCTGTCTAACAGTGACACAGAAGTGATACCCGGGGTAAACCTACGATCTCCCATCCACTCATCAAGATTCCTCTTGAAGAGAGTCAATGAGGGACTCTGCCTAACCTGGACTGGGATTTTATTCCAGAGTGAAGGGAGCCTCTGGGTTATGAATCTGTCCCTCCAGCATGTCCTATTTATTTCAGTGCTGAGGTTCAAGTCTCTCGAGCGAGTAGCTCAATGGGATTTGGATTTTCTGAGGTGCAGCATGTCCATTAATTCCGGGTTGGACATGGCTTTATACGTCAGGCACAGATCACCTCTGAGCAGGCAGTATGCCACTGAGTAGAGCTGGAGTTTCTTTAACCGGGCAGCATATGGCATCTGTTTGAGCCCTTTGATCCTCTTGGTGAGGTACTTTTGGGGTCTTTCCATTTGCTGCAGGTGTCTGGTAAGGTACATCCCAAAGGGGCATTGTACTCAATTATGGGCCTGATGAGGGATGAGTAAAGAGGCACGATGACCTCCCCTGATCTAGATGTGAATCCCTTCATGATTAGGTGGGCTATATAAAATGTTTTTCTAACCACTTTGGCCACATGGTTGTCAAATGAGAGATTGCTATCAACTTGGGTACCCAGGTCCCTAATTACTTCTTCTGTACTTAATGGATTACCACGTATGTGGTAATTTGTGGGCACTTTGTTTTTGCCAAAGGGGATGACTATACACTTTTTGGCGTTTAGCTTGAGGCCATGGCTCTGGCACCAGTTGTCTGTTTCTATTGAGCCCTTTTGGAGGATGCTTGTGTCGGCTGGAGAGTCGATTATGGCACCCAGTTTGCAGTCATCTGCGAACTTGGTCAGCCACAGTCCTTCCGTGTTTGCCTGTACCTCCGACAAATATATACTGAGCAAGAGAGGTCCCAGGACTGAGCCTTGTGGGATGCCACTTGTAACTGGTTTGGAGTCTGATATGGCTCCAGCAATTCTAACCATGTGGGTTCTGTCCTTGAGCCAGTTTGCAACCCATCTAGTGACATAGAGGTTTATATTTAAGCTGGTGAGCTTATCTATAATGCCCAAGTGGGGTATTGTATCGAAGGCTTTTGCGAGGTCCAGGTAGGCTGTGTGGACCACCTTCCCCTTGTCAATGGCCTTGGTGACTGTTTCAAAGAAATCGACCAGGTTTAAGAGGCAGGATCTGCCCTTAACAAAGCTGAACTGGGTAGGATCCAGTGTCTGTAGGTCCCCAATATCTTTATTTATGAGGTCCATGATGATCCTTTCCATAGCTTTGCAGACCAAGCTAGTCAGGCTTATGGGGCGATAGTTTTCAGGATCCATTGAGGCACCACCTTTGTGGAGAGGGACCACTGTTGCTGTACACCACTCTTTGGGTACATATCCTGTAGTAAGGCTGAGACTGAACAGTAGTTTTATGTTTGGGTTTAGCTCTTCTTGGAGTTCATGTAGGGTGCAGCCCGGGACACCGTCTGGTCCCATTGATGCTGTGTTTTTTGCTTTGGAGAGGGCGGCTCTTACCTGAGCATCTGAGATGTGAGGGGGGCAGCACTCTGCTGGGATATATATTCGCCATTTTGGTGGGGAGGGGGGAGAAGTTTGTGCTGAACCTGTCAGCTAGGATGTTGGCAATGTATGTGGGTTCGGTGTATTTTTTGTCATTTTGGACTAATTCTGAGCATATCTGGGAATTCTCACCCATGTTCCTAACATAACTAAAGAAAGCCTTGTGATTATCCTTAGTGTCCTGTGCAATTTTTCTCTCGAAGCTGGCCTTAGACGATTTTATGAGTGCCCGTAGTTTTTTGCTAATACTGATCAGAGATGCCTTCCCTTTTTGGGATTTTGCTCTATCATGTAGTAGCTTCCTCCTTCTATTGTATAGTTTGTTTATGGTTGGGGTCCACCAGACAGGACGTCTGCCTTTGGAGGATTGGGTCTTGGTTTTATTTGGGATTGCATGATCCATGCATTCCTGAAGGTGTTCATAGAATGTGTTTATAAAGGATTCTGCGGTCTGGGCCGTATTTTCCACAGGCCCGGGGGCTTTGAAGGATTCCACCTCAGTTTAAGGAGTGTGAAATTTGCTTTAGAGGAGTTTTTCACTGTATTTTTCTGGGCAGGGGGTGGGGTTGGGATGTGAATATCCAGTGAGATTAGTTTATGGTCTGATCTTACCAGTGAGGGATACACTTCTGGTCTGGAGCATAGAGTCCCCATGTTGGTGATGATCAGGTCCAGTATGTTTCCCCTCTTGTGGGAGTGGTAACAAGTTGTTCCATAGAATTTGAGTTTATAAATTCTAGGAACCTTTGGGCTAGGATGTTGGAGCTAGAGTAATGCTCCCAGTCTATGTTTGGGTAGTTGAAGTCACCCAATATAATGGTGTTTAGAGAGACCTTCATATTTTCCAGTGTTCTCAGGAAGGCCGAGTGGGATTCCTGGGTTTGGGAGGGTGGTCTGTAGCAGGCTATAAACTGGAAGGCAGTTTTACCCACTGTTAGTTGCACATGGATAGTCTCTGATGCTTCATGCTATGCCACCAACCTGGAGGTGTGGGTATCTTTGACGAATATTTATACTACCCCTCCTTTTGTGGTTCGGTCCAAGTTTTGGGGCCGAAAAGCATGGTATGAGGTATAACCTGGTAGTGCTGGAGTGCTCTCGGGAGCCTTGAACCAGGTTTCTGTTACTGCACAGATATCAATGTTCTCCATGCTAAGGAGAGTTTCGAGTGCGTGCATCTTGAGGTTTAGACTTCTGGCGTTGAGTAGCATTACTCTTAGTTTCTTATCCCTTGTGATACCTATGGAGGTGGGTTTGTCTTTTGAGCCTTGCCTAAAAAAGGCACTATGGGGGTAGCAAGAGCCTTTGCCAATATCCAAAAGCCCAGGGGTGAAAGGTGCAAGCCGTCCCTAGCGAAGCATCGTGGCTTGTCGAGCATGTCATCCCAGGCTGACAGGCATTGGATCGCCTTTGAATGACACCAACACTTAAGCCAATTGTTGAAATTGATCATCTTGTCTTCATATTGTGGCATCATTCTTGGTGAGGGTAAGATGCTACTCAAGGTCAGGGTCATGGTCATACCGGCCTGGGCTACATGCTCAGAGAGCTCCTCTATGTCTCTTTTCATGTAGTCCTGGGAGGTATGTCTCAGGTCATTCACACCAGCATGGACAATGACTGAGTCATATTTGTACTTGCCTTGGAGTGACCTGAGTGCATGTGTTATGTGGCGGATCCTAGCGTCCGACAGGCAGCTCACTGTGACCTTCTCCTTATTCAGCCTGGTGAGCAGGATGTCAGTGTGCATGACGATAGAGTCACCTATTACAAGTGTATCAGGTGTGTTGTTTAGCCTTAAGGGCTGTGACTGTTCAGCACACTGGCATTGTGAGCTATGTGTTGCATGTGTTTTGTTTTGAGGTAGTGGTTGCTTGGGTGTCTGCTTTGGAGGTCTCTGCTGCTTAGGCAGATTTTTATTTAGAGCCTCCGAGTATGTTTTTGTGTGTTTATGTGTTTGGTTTGCTGTCATGGTAGGTCAATGTGAGACTGGAATTGTAGTGAGTGTGGTTTCCTTCTCCTCCTGACTGGTTATGCCAGTACTGTGTTGAGAGAGCTTAGCCTCCAGTTTGGCTATATGGTTGCATCTCTCACATGTGTTGGAATTTGTTGGGAGCAGGAGAGGGTTGTCTGTGTACATGAGGCAGTTGCAACATTGTCTCAAGATTCCCAGATTCACCAGCTGGACCGGAGAGGAGATTGACAACTGACCTTTGGACATGCTAGAATAGTACTGGGAATTCCTTTATAATTGAAAAAAAGGGCCAACGGGGAACAAGGTACTCAAGGGGAGTTTGTGAGGGTGTAGTGCTTTTAATTTTTTAGTGCTGACTTAGTGAGCAAGTGCCAGGTAACTTAAATGCAATGTGTTACAGGTAACTTAAATGCAAAAATGACAAACAGTAACTTTCTTTCAAGTGAAACAAGGAAATAAGTACAGTAAGCAATGCAGATATCACTAGGGATCCACAGAAGCGCTGAAAAGTCGCATTTTAGGTGGAATTAGTGTTTCAGGGAAATAACAAGCAAAAAAAAAAAAAAACATACAAACAAAGCTAGATTCAGCAGGCCTGGATCTAGTCTATGCTACAGCAAACAAGGTGTACCAATTTCAGTAAGAAGCAGTTCAAATATGCAGGCACTATAAGCCTTTAATCAGAAATTCCCAGCTCAGAAGGGCAGATTCCAGCCTCTCCTCCCACAAGAGAGTAGACCACGAACCCTCTTAATGTTAAATAACTGGCCTGAAGCCCAAGTGCTTAAATCAGAATTAATACACTTTTAGAATAACAGACACTGAGCCCTCAATCAGCAGTTCCCAACTTAGAAGGATGTAAGCTACCTGTCCTGCCCCCACAGTGCAGGCCACAAACCTTCCTAATGTAAAACAACTGGTCTGAAGCCCAAGTGCTTAAACTAAAAGGCTTAGAATGAGTTACACCAAGCAGTAATAAATACAACTGAGTACTTTTAAGATGACACAAAATCAAAATAAAGTAAGAAGAAACACAAATACAGTAAAAGCAGATACATTTTATTTTATTTTTTTAAGTGGAAAGAGAGAAAGGAAAGAGAGAAAGAAGTAGCAGAAACTAAGCTGATTGGCCTTCTCGAATGTTCTCCCTGTACTGTGTATAATGAGGTAATGACACTAGACTGGGAGGAGGGTCCCAGATCAAATTTACACTAGGGGCGGGCAACTGCAAAGCCACCAACTATAAAAACACCATACCAAGAGGGAGGAAGGGTGGGAAACAAACTGCAGAAATGTTTCTCTCAGCTGAAAAGCAGCAGTGAGCCTTTAAATGAAAGTTTTAAACAGCTAAAGGAGCCTCTAGAAAAAAGAGTTTAACTGCAACAAGTTATCAGAAACAAACAACCCAACAGATGCTTAATAAAAGTGGACAATTTCCAGTTCTCTGATACTTTCCCTTAGGTTATCACCCCATCATAGCTGTGTTTTGATTTTGGCCCACAGTTCATGCAGTGGGACATGGTTGACATGTTAACTGTGGTTTGTTCACATGGCTTTGCATATGGCTTATGTGGAGTGTGTTATGTTGTTATTTGGGTGTCTATGACATATCATGTATTGGCAGTACATGTGAGACACAGGCCTTTGGCAGAGGCCTGTGGGCCATTTGGCATTGATTCAGGCCAGATGTGACAGTCTGTTGCATTCTGTCAGTCCTACAGTCTCAGACCGCCATACAGTATATTCCCCTGGGGTGAGAGGGTAGTTGTGCTGGTGTTCATGCCAATACCTTCTATCAGTCATGATCAGGTGGTGTCAATGCTGGCAGGGTGCGACCTACAGCTAGGGACACATCAGCATGGGACACCTGCACTGCATGCTGTATTCTTTTGCTATTGCCATATACAGGTGGGGTCATATTGTACCCATTCCCCACAGCAGGGATATGACCAGAAAGGTACCTGTGGGTGGTGCTTGGATGAGTTGGGTGCATGTGTGCTATGGACACTACTTGCATCTAACACACAGATATGCATGGGGCATTCCAGTTATGCTGGCATGTGCAGGTACACCAGCTGTTTCCCAATACATCAGTCCTACCTCCTTTGTGATTTGTAAATGTTTGGGCAGACAACACTGGTATCCGGGCAGACAACACCAGTATCCCCTACTACAGGACCAGATTATGGGATGCATACCTGTATGTACAATTCCAAGGGTGTGTCCATTTCACAGTTACACAATATATACTGTATGTCTGGGGTACTTTCCCCTGTGCACTGCTTGTATATCTAGCCCAACAGCCAAGCCATGACAATCTTTCAGATGGTGACATATATACAATGCCTTACTACTAGCATGTGTAATACTGGTGGGAATTGTCTTTAGCACTGTAGTTGTGAGGACTTGGCCATGTCATCAGCAGTAGTGGGCAATGGCCACCAGGTTTTACCTCAACATGCATACATACTGACAATATGAAACACACACCAACCTAACACGCACATAGGATAGATTGTAGCATTTGCACAATATGCAAGTGATACCTTGGCCACCTCTGGGCATCTGTGCTCCACTGGTATTATATCTACACATACATGTTACCACATTTCTACATAGGGTTTTGGGGGGGCACACCTGACTGTTATGACGTGTGCACATTGGATTGGGGGGGGGGCACACCAGACCATTACTACATTTCTAAATAGGTTTGGGGGGCACACCTGACTGTTACTACATTTCTAAGTAGGGTTGGAGGGAGCACACCTGACTGTTTCTACATTTCTACACAGTATTGAGGGAAGGGGCACTCCTGACTATTTCTACATGTCTACATAGGAGTGTGGGGGCACAGCTGACTGTTTCTACATGTCTACATAGGATTGGGGGGCACACCTGACTTTTCTACATTTCTACACAGGATTGGGGGGTACACCTGTCTATTTCTACATTTCTACACAGAGGTTGGGAGGAGGCACACCTGACTGTTACTACATTTCTACGCTGGATTGGGGGTAGGGGCACTCCTGACTGTTTCTACATGTCTACATAGGAGTGTGGGGGCACAGCTGACTGTTTCTACATGTCTACATAGGATTGTGGGGCACACCTGACTTTTCTACATTTCTACACAGGATTGGGGGGTACACCTGACTGTTTCTACATTTCTACACAGAATTGGGGGGGGCAAACCTGACTATTTCAACATTTCTACACAGGACTGGGGGGGGGCACACCTGACTGTTATTACATTTCTACATAGGATGGGGGGCACACCTGACTGTTTCTATATTTCTACATAGGATGGGGGGCACACCTGACCCTTGTAAACATTTGCTATGACTGTACCGGTATGTCAGGTACTCCATTTCATTCTGTATTCTAACCTATCATGCTGACTAGAAGCATATCAGTGTAGATGATGGAGGGGAAGCCCTTGCGGTTGATGTAGACCCTACCTCGCTCACTGGCTGGTGCTTTGTTGCATATGTGCGTGCAGTCTATAGCACCCACTACCTCAGGGTATTCTGCTATTTGGTGGAACAGTTGCATATTGCTGGCCAATGCCTCATGGGTGTTGGGGAAATATATGTGCTCACCATCATGTGCTGACATGGCATCCAGGAACTGGTGGAGTACCCTGGATGCTGATGCCTGTGAGATCCCCATCATATCCTCAGTTGGCCTTTGGAAGGTATGTGTAGCTAGTATTCTTAGGCCTATACATACCTTGGTATCCACTGGGATGGGTTCCCCTCTGTTAGTTCTGTGTGTCAAGCGTGGCCAGCACAGCTCAACATAAGAGGTCCCTGTCCACCCTATAGTGCTCCACTATCTCCAGCTCATGTAGCCCCTGCTAGGTTACCCTGGGACTGTACACTCTTCTCCGTCTCCTCACTGTGGGTTGGTTGACAACATTCACATCCTCACCACCCTCAGTCTCTTCCACATGTTGTTGCATGATAGCTATTGCAGCCTCTATCATTTTGTTGTTTTGTTTGTTAAAATTTCCTCACTTGTATACACCGGTGGTGTAGAGTATGGGAAAAACCAGAGGAAAAGGCGTTTGCATATTTTAAAGTAGTGTTCTGGGCTGGGCTGGGCTGATCTGCTGCCTGTGTAACTGGCTGATGCTGATACATTTTACCTGCCAGCTATGCTAGTTCTCCTAGATTACCTTCCTACTGCTGTTTTCCCTTCCCATTGCCTTCATGTTTAAGCCCATGGGTGCACCGTGCGAACACAGTGCTGAAATGTGCATAGAGCTGCTATTTCCTGGTTTACTTTTTTTTTTCCTTTAAACCCGGTGTGCGGTGCACAAACCCACTTAGGCAATGTAAAGAGTGCTAGGCAGCCTCAGACACACCCCCTTGCTTAGCTCTGCTAAGCTAAGAGCAAACCCAAGCCACAAGGCTCCAATCCACTTACAATATGCCTGACAAACACCCCTATGATGTCAGCTAACTCCTAGGCTTGCACCAAGCTATTCCTGCTCTTACACTGCTGGGTGCTGACTAGCATGCAGGGGAAATCTGGGATTCAGTATCATTGCCCTCATTTGCATAGGATTGCCTGCTAATGCATAGTTACATGTCCCACACTGAGCATCCCCCCTTATCAACCACTATTCCCTGTCCATGTTGTCTTCTGCCTGCCATTGAGTATAATGGCAAGATAGTGATTTTAGTTAGAATGCTTATTTTATGTTTTTTTTTTTCTTATTTTCTACACAATCCCATTTGCACACCGCTGCCCTATGCTTAAACAGCCGAGATTGGCTACAAAAATAAATAAAAGTCGATTTTTTCTCATTTTGCAAGTGTTTTCCATGCCAATGGCCTTATAGTTGGTCATTGGCATGCTTTCAACATGATATCCACCCTTTATTTGGAGCTGTCATGGCTCAGTCTTATAATTTGCGGAAATGTACTCCGTTACTGGTGGAGTACGTTTCTGCAATTTACACTAGTCCTGCACAGCTGGTTTCCAGCTTCCTGGATCACAAATTCACCTCATTTGCATGGATTTTTCCAGCAAATGGGGTATTTTGCATACAGGGGCGGAGTCTGTGCAGGACTAGTGCTGGAGCGCTTGTGCACATTCCTACAGGTTATTCCTGGATCGCACAGCAGACATATTGCCTGCTGAAGCTTCTGCACTAGTCCTGAACGCCATGCGAGGCTTACATAATCACAAAAATACTGTCTTTTTATTTTTCAAAAGAAACCTCTAAATAAGAAATAGAATTGCCAATGTTTTCTCTAGATTAAAAAATAAATGAGTAGATGTCTTTATGTCTACTTTTTTAACTAAACAAAAAATTGATAATGTTTTATATGCCTTTACACACTCACTCTTGCTGAACATCAGTTTCTCTCTATCTCTTAGAGACAGTGATATCCAGTCAGCTATGAAGGGAGTCTGCTTACCTGTAGCAGTGCTCTAAACACAAGATAATATGTTTTCTAAAGATTTGGTAGTTGGCCTTCACCCCTTCATACCAGAGAAGAAATGTTTAAGGTTAGACTTTATGTGTCCCAAAAATGAGGTACTGCATGCCACCACTGTTAGCAGTGAAGGCAGGTATTTGTCATATAACCTTTAGCCCCTGCCCCTATACCCACTCCCATGCATGGTATGTAGTACTGCCCTTCAGAACTCGCATACTTTTCTACAAGCCCAGTTCAGCCAAAACTGCTGGAAGGTATACGCATGTCCTGGCCCACCTGCTGCTTGGCAGGTGTACACATGTCCCAGCCCAATTACTGCTTTTCATACTTGCAAAAATGTACTTTCCACAAGGCATCAGTAATGCAGTGGGTCTGGCAATCCCCCCTCTCCCAGAAATATGGAGGAGTTCACATCAGATGCTGACTCTCACTTTTCCCAGGTATCTCCCCCTGTGAAGTGCCTGATGAATAACCCTGCGCTATCTGGATCATAGTCATAGTTTTATCACCTTATACCCAGCAGCACAATTGTCATACCAACTGATACAGAACAACAGTGCTGATTATATCTGAGAATATGTTTCAGTTAATCTTTCTAAAAACAGCCTGGCAACCTGCAACAGTCAAGCTTAAAATATATACTAGATTGATTTTTATCATTATGCTATATAAAAAGTAAATGGAACACTTGTCATTAGATATGGCAAATGGAGATGGTCCAAGGTTTTACTTTATTTTCTTTATTTGTCAACCAAGTAAGTCCTCTGAACATAAATGTTTCTTTTCAGGGGTGACAAAGGAGCTCTGCCTACTTAAGTGATTTGCTCAGAGTCACATGGTAGACAGCTGGAGGCTGAAGAAATCAAACATTGAGTGCAGGAAGAAGTTTGTTAACAGCTCGTAGGCTTAATACTCTACAATATCTGCTAGTTCTGTGCCATAAAATCATTGCAGAATGATACGTTAAAAGTTAAACCATATAATTTATTTGGATCAAGTATGCCAAATGAGTAAATTGTACTTTTTGATGTGTTAATTGAAAAAAATGGACACAAAGTGCTTGGTCTCATTCTCTTTATTTACCTATTCAGTTTGCTAACCTGGCCGGTCAACTATTCCTAAGACCAATTTTAGCCACAACCTATATAAAAGACATATACCTTTTACAATAATTTGTTTACCAGTTTAATTGGCATACCAAAAAATGATAGCAGAAAGCTTATTAGCACATATAAAACATCAATTACGTATATGAAATATTGCATAGATATGAAAACTAAGTCAAGTAAAACTACATCTAGGTTTTAGGTCAACTAAAAAAGTATTCATAGTCCATAAGTAAACTTTCAAAGGAATTTACCAGTACCTTTCAAATTATTCACATTTGCTTCAAGGTATTAACATATTTACATGCATACAACAAATCAAGTTTCAGATAGTGTATCAGTTTAATGAATATGAATAGAAATAACACTGGCTAGTGATGATAGCCGTTCTTAAGAAAGTAACAGCATTTATATTTATTAATTAATTTATTTTATTTATTTAGCCTTTAAGACAGGAGTCAGAGCTGGAGTTGGCAGAGTTAAAAATGTTAAAATTTGCATTGGGTGTGACGAGGTTGGACAGGATTAGGAATAAGTATATTAAATGGTCAACTCAGGTTGAATGATTTCGAAACAAAGCCAGAGAGGTGAGATTGCATTGGTTTGGACATGTGCTGAGGAGGGATGCTGGGTATATTGGGAAAAGGATGCCAAGGATGGAGCTGCCAAGCAAGGGGAAAAGAGGAAGGCCTAAGATAAGGTTTATGGAAGTGGTATGGTGAGACAGAGCAAGATGCAGAGGACAGGAAGAAATGGAAACAGATGATGTGCTGTGCAGACCCCTAACAGGAACAGCTGAAAGAAGAAGAAGATCCTTTGTTTATTATGCTGTCCCACCAGGCTAGTGGCCTCTTTTCAGGTGAGATCCCATGTGGTATATACACTACTAGGTAAATTTGCCTAGGGAATAAAGGAACTTCTCTTCCCTTTCTAATGAGTAAAGTGGGATCTTTAACATCCATCTGAGTTAACACCAACTGAAGTAGATGGGACTTTAGTTTAACATCTCATCTGAAGGATGACACACTCAGGAGTGCATCAACCCCCCTAAAGCTGCACTGCAGTGTCAGCAATCTAATCATCGGAGTGGTAAGTTAACTTCTATCTTACAAAAATGATAATCTGTCTGTGTTCTAATGACATGGGGTAGATGATAACATTTGACAGGCTGTTTTGCTAAAGTGTTTTCTTCTGTTGTTTGGCAAAAATGAAGGAGTCAAAAACGGAATGATTAAACATTGTTTTCTCTAAGATTATAAGGAAAAGTTATGAAATGTAATGTATTTACTAGTTGGCTACAATAGTGGTTATATATAAGATAGAATGAGAAGGTTGATAACAATAGGGTGACTTTAGCAGCAAATCGTAACCATTTGACCATATCAAGTGTGACATAGTGATGTTCAGACATGGGTAGAAAGGATGTTGATGGTAATTTGAATAATGAAGGTTTTGGCAAAGGAGTTTAAACAGAAAGCATACCCAACAAGAGGAATAAACACTTTAACTGCCATGACATTCCTAGATTTGATAAGTAGTGTGAGTCAGATCAACATTTCACCAGAAAATGGAATGCCAGTAAATCAGGGATTTCCTCTTTCCCTGTTATGGTGCAACATTTCAACTCCACACACACACACACACACACACACACACACACACACACACACACACACACACACACACACACACGCACACGTGCACACACACACACACACACACACACACACACACACACACACACACACACACACACACACACGCACACACGCACACACACTCCCTCACTGGGAAAGAAGGGGATATAATCACTTATCCCCCCTGTTTTTAATACTCTCAAATGCTGTTCAGAGGTTTTAGTTATTTATGCTTGTACTTTTGGGAGGTGTTCATAAATGTTTTGCATACTTGTTGGGGAGCCATTCAGTTAAATTTGATTACTTACAGATTTTGCAATTTTATCATACAATTGCTTCAGTCTGGCTATCTGGGAAGACTACAGGATAGCAAAAATTGATGAGTCACATAAGGCACTAGAGAATAAATGTTTTTCAGCTATGGTCTTAAATGCATTTCTACTCGGGAAAGTTTGATTTTGTAAAGTTTATGAAGATATCACTGATTTCTGTTAATAAAAAGGACAATAATAAAAAAAACATAAAAAAATTAAGTTAGCTTCACATATGGAGTCAGTGCTCAGCAACTATGTTGGTTACATTACAAACTTATGGTTATAATATCAGGGTGAGCATAAGATACAGCCCTTACAAAGGGGGTTTGTGGCTAAAGTAAATGTTCTGGGTCTTATACTTGGGGGTTTCAACTCCGAGGAAGACCTTTTTGGGAAATGTGTGTTTTGCATTTGAAGTGTCTCGGTTCTGAAATCTGATCTCATGCCAATAAAATCAAAGAACTACAATTATCAGAACTTGATTTTTTATATCAGTGCTGTTGAAATCCGACATCAATAAAAGTTTTTTTATGTTGCAACAATTGCCAAAAATTATACTAATGTGAGATTATAAGGATTGCTTTTAATAGATCTTAAAAGATATTTTAATAACTAATACTGTAAAATTAGTCAACACAACCAAATCACCTAGAGCCAATTTTACACCACAGACTCACGAGCCCTGACATGGTACACAGTCGGTGATCCATGTTCTCCCATCTTGAGGATACTGCTCAGCACAGTTGATGCCCAAAGCAGTTGATCTATACAACTCTTCCTCCATAGGCACCATCTAGAGTCTGTGCTGCTGCCCACAACTTGATTCCTGGGTGAGTATGAAGTTGAAACATGTTGCTGATAGGACACAGCTTGTATGTGGATGACATGGTCTTAAGCAGGATGGTAGGCATCCTATGTATCCAGGAGACAAGATGGAAAGGCACTGCAGCAAAGTCACTTGACTTGGGATCCAGAGTTTACTACTCAAGAGGAGAACAGAGAAGAAATTGTCTGGGAACTGTGGTGAAGGAGAGGCTACTAAAGACAGCAAGGTTTTTTATCAGAATTATTAACAGACTCATGACAGTCAGACTCCAGTGAAAGATAGGGCACTACTCATAATCTCAGCCTATGCCTCATAGCAGGTTTTGATAGTGAACAAATTGATGCATTCAGACAGCAGTTGAAGACCCTACAAAATAAAACAGAGTAATATGAGTTTGTGTTGATAATGGGTGACCTGAATTCCCATATCAGGACAGAAAAGAATATGATGACTACCTGGACCCACATGGGTAATGCAACAGGAATAAAGAAGGAGAGGCCATTCTAGACGTCCGTCAGGCAAATGGCTTGATGGTGTCCATCACGTGGTTCGGCAAAAGACACAGACACAAGATCACATTCAAGACAGGGAAACATGCAACTGTAGTATACTGTCTCCTAGAAAAAATAAGGCACTGGTGTACAACTTGTGACTGCAAAGTCATACAAATGAAACAGTCAGCCCACAGCATAAACTACAGGTTAGTACAGTAAGCAGCAAGCAGAAGTCAGAGAAGGCTCTATCATCAACAGAAACTAAGCTAAAGACCTGGAAGCTGACTGGAGAGAAAGCACAAGAGTTCATGGAATTACTCTGGGCTCTAGCACCTCAGAAAGAATAGGAAATAGTTGGAGTTGAAGAAGACTGGCAATGCCTCAAAAGCAGCATGTGTGATGACAGAATAACAGATATGTGACTGAGCCAGATATGGAAATAAGGTACATATGGGAATCTGGTGGTGGAACACAGAAGTCCAGGCAATCATCAAAAGAAAGAAGGAGTACTGTAAAAAGTTGGAGACAGAAAAAAGGACCAGGCTTGGAAGGAGTAGCAGATGCTTTCAAAGAGGCTATGAGAAAAAAAAAACAAGGGATAAGAGACACTCTACCAGCTTCTGGAAAGTGACACAGCAGATGTCACAAGAAACTCGATCATGTTGCAAGGTACAGCCAGAAAAATAAGGAAGATAGTCAGACAACCATTTTAAGAGATACCAGCAAAAACCTGCTTACCAGTCCACAGTAAATCACAGGTAAATGGATGGAATAATTTCATCAACTTCTGAATGATTAAAAAAAAAAAAAAAAACAAGAAAACGCAAATGCTGTACATCCCAGAAGCTCACATCAGAAGAATTGACAACAGCGCTAAGGAAAATGAAGTCAGGGAAAGCAGCAGGTTTAGATAAGGTCACAGCAGATATGATCAAGATGTTGAGTAAGACAGGGAAGAAAAGGCTCCTGAGGGTACTCGAAGCAATATGGAGAGAAAGGCATATCCCGGATGACAGGAAAATAAGCATTCAAGCGCCACTGTACAAGAAAAAAGGGGGCGTCCACAACTATGGGCAGTACGCAGGTATCAAACCCCTGTTACACTGCATGAACGTTCTGGAAAGGGTGACGGATACATGGAAATGCATAGTAGTATAAAGTAGGATGGAAGATGAACATTTTGGAATTCAGATCAGGATGCAGCACAACTGACCCAATGTTTGCAGTGAGGTAGATAGTTGAGAAGAAGTAAGAGATAAGGAAAGAGTCCAAGTGGGCATTGGTAGACTTGTAGAAAGCATATGACAAGGTCCCAAGAAAACTTATTTCAGCAGTCCTGTTTTATTTAGTTCAAAGTCTCATAAACAGTGCAGACTATGTACAAGGACTCAATGACTCAAGTATGGATGTGTTCGGCTTCAAGTAAGTAATCCCAGTGGGAGTGGGTGATTATCAGGATTCAATTCTGGACTACATTAGCAAACAGGTCTGAGGGGACAGAGCAACAAAGTAGCCATGTGCAGACAATGTGGCATTACAGGCAGTCACTGAGCAAGAACTTCAACAAAGGATAGGGGAATGGAATGCAAAACTGAAGGCATATGGAATAAAATGGAATACAGATAAGGCAGCTGTAATGATAGCAAATGGCAGAAATCAGAAGTCAAGAACTGATATAGAAGGGAAAATAATGGAATGGGTAAATTGCTTCAATTATATGGGAGTGGTTGTTGAGAAGAAAGGAAAAGTGAATTAGGAGGTCAAAGCTAAAATCAGAGGTGCTGCAGACAACTGGCACGGAATATCTAGGGTAATGTATAATAGAACAATGCCAAAAAAATGTTTAAAAAAAGTAAGATGTAGGTGTAGCCAGTATTACGGTATGATACAGAAACCTGGGCAATAAAGGAAAAACAGCTGAGGGAGTTAGAGATGATGTAGATGAAGAGCCTGGGACAGGAGATAGGATACCAGGGGCGGCCCGTGCTATTGGACTGCCGGACTGCAGCCCCCTCAACTTCAAACTAACAAATAAAAAGAAAAAAAAAATTTAAAATTCCGCAGACTTCGCACATGCGCACTAGTCCAGACTGCTGCGACAGTCTGGAGCTGCAAGGTCTGCAGGGGAAGATCTCGCGACGGGCAAGGTCAGGATTTTCAGGGGTTTTGTGACCTGGATCTAGAGATTTACTACAGGGACTGTGTGTGTAGATCTAATGATAGCTTTGCGGACAGGGATGTACTACAGGACTTTGTGTGTGTGTGTGTGTGTGTGTGTGTGTGTGTGTGTGTGTGAAAATGCCCCTGGTGCAATATACTGGTGGTTAGGCTCATGGTGGTGTGGTAGGGAATACTTCAGGCTTGAACCCTGTATGCAGGTGTTAAAGACCTGAATTCCCTACCCACCACCATTTGTAAAAAAATTGCAGATTTTTGCCTCATATTTGATCTGATCTGTTCCTCATAATATTTGTGGTTTATAAATGTTGCAATGCTTGATATTTGATAGTGCAGTGGTACCATTGTTGCCTCACAGCTGCAGGTTCTCAGGTTTGCTTCTTGGCTGGGGTGCCTTCTTTGTGTGGGGGGGGGGGTCTGTATCTTCTCCCTGTCTTTGTGTGGGTTTGCTTTTGTGTCCTCCCATGTTACAAAGACATGTCTGCATTATTTCTTCCTGGGCCTCTGCTGAGAATTGTTTTTTTTTGTTCCAAGTCAGACTGTCCTGATTAACAAATGTTAAA
Source organism: Protopterus annectens (assembly GCF_019279795.1). Taxonomy (NCBI): domain Eukaryota; kingdom Metazoa; phylum Chordata; order Ceratodontiformes; family Protopteridae; genus Protopterus; species Protopterus annectens. The sequence goes on from NC_056731.1 coordinate 1,537,642,065, forward strand.
TAAAATTGACAGGCATTTGAATTTCAGACTTCAGGTTTCTGAATGTTTAGTTCCTTACATATTTGATGGTGCAGTGGCAGTATTGTTGCCTCACAGCTATAGGTTTTCTGGTTTGATTCTTGGCTGGGGTGCCCTCTGTGTGGAGTCTGCATCTTATCCCTGTGTTTGTGTGGATTTGCTCTGGTGTCCTGCCATTTTACAAAGACATGTGTCTACAGTATTTCTCCCTGGGCCTCTGCTGAAAATTGTTTTTGTTCCGTCAGAAGTAAAATTGACAGGCATTTGAATTTCAGACTTCATATTCTTCAGAAAATACATAGTAAAACAATGTTTTAATCTAGCAATAAATATATAGTAACGCAACCTTTTATTATAGCAATTTGTTAAGTTTATAAGATGGCTATTTGAAATTTGTCCTTATTTTGGGACTGTAATACCCTGTTAGTGGCTTTGTCCAGGTTTTTTGTGCTAAGGTTGACAGCTATGGCAAGAACTGAATATGTTTGAGGGCTGTATTCCCTCATTACTGGGTTTGTCCAGGTGTTTTGTGCTAAGAGGTTGACAGCTATGGTGAGAACTGAATTCATTAAATGATAGCCATTTAAGTTTCAGTCTTCCTCTCTTTCACAAAGCAGCTGATTTGGCGTAGTGGTATGTTGCTCTTGACTGTTTTGCACAGGGACCTTGGCAGTAAAATGTACGGTGGTAACAGCATTTTTCTTTCACAAAGCAGGTGATTTGGCATAGTGGTATGTTGTTCTGACTCTTTTGCACAGGGACCTTGGCAGTAAAATGTATGGTGGTAACACAGCATTTTATTCTAGCAGCTTTCCAAGATTATACAAGCAATGTTTAATGTGTCCCTGGTTTTTGCCCTTTTGACCCACCCCAATAAATTTGGCTTTTTCCAGACTTCTTCTGCTGCGAAGTTGAGATGCAGTTGAGTATTGAGTAGATTTTACAAGGAGCTGAGAGCTGCAGGGGAAGAGAAGTTTAGTGCTGATTATGCTAAGTCAGCTCACATTGCTAATAGCACAAAAGGTTGTGTACTTGCTTTTGATGCAGAAGGTTGTTGGTTCTACTCCCATAAGGGGTGAATGCTGCCGTACTGAAAATTAAGATATTAACTATGAGCCTGTTATCAGCTTGCCATCCATTTCCTATTGCAATATTACTAGCTTATTTTAAATGTAATTTAGGCAATTTATTCCTCAGGGGCATCAGACACTTTATTTTTCGATGAAACCATGAAATATAAAGGTGATTGCTAGCACCAACCTCTTCATTACAGATTTATTTAATGTGGAATTATTTAGATGACTTTTTTACTACTTCAGAGATTGTGCATATTTACTGATAATGGTGGACTGTAGAATTGTGCATATTTACTGATAATAGTGGACTGTAGAAGTTTGAGTAGACTTTTATGATGGAAATGTTCTGAATTGGACAGTTTTGTTTCATTGTTTACTGGAAAAATGTTGAAAGCAATAGGAAGGTGTATCAAAGAGCACATGTATGTTTCATATGCAAGGGGCCTATGATTTGAAAACAGCCCAGAATTCATTTTTATCTGCCATGGGTAAAATGTATTTTCTTTGAATGTGGGTTTTAATGTTGTTTCAATGAATGTGAGTTTCAAGGGCAGAGAAGGTTTAATGCCTAGTTTGTTTAGCAGATGTCTTAGTGTTTGTGCTGTAAAATGCAAAATAAAACTTTCAAATGAAGTTCAAATCATCATAGAAGTAAATCAGTATGCACATTAGTGTTGATGGTAAATGGAGTGAAATAGCAAAGTAATGGATCATTGGAATGGCTGCAGGGAGGCTCCATTCGTCCATGGTTTTGTGAGGGGGAAGGGTGGCAAACAGACAGCCCCAGCTGAACTATACCTCCCAATTGTCCAGATTTTCAAAGAATGAATAGATTTTTTTCTTATTATTTTTGGTTTGTTCCTCATAAAATTTGTGGTTTTCTGGCAAATCATTTAGGAATTAAGTCACTAAATAATGACACGCTAGTTTCAGACTTCATAACCTTCAGAAAAATGCATGCTAAAGTAAGACCTGTTCTATCAACTGTCCCAGTTTATAGAAGAGCAATTTTTAGTACTGTTTATATGTTTCCCCAATATATTTGGCCTTGTCCAGATTTATTGCATTAACAGGTTGAGAGGTACATGCAAATAAATTGCTGTATAGAATTAGGCATAGCCAAACCTCTGAACTTTCCCTGATTTTGACTCAAAATGTTGCTCTTCCCCTAATGATCCCTCCATAAAATAGCAATTTTGGAAGAAAACATGGAGGGTTTATAATTAAAAAATGACTGTAATAATCAGTTTACTTTTATTTCAGAAATGCATGTAGATTATTTTATTTTGTCAGCTGCTCAAGTTAGCAGTACTAGTATTAAAGTGTCCCTTCTTTGACCGGTTCCCAGCTGTATTGTGTTGCTATTTTATATTTATACATCACATTTTTGGTCGATTTTTCATAAAATTGTGTTTTTTTGGCAAATTAGTGACAAATAACTAAAGACTGAAGTTAGAAAATAATGACAGACATTTGAGTTTCAGATTTCATACTATTCAGAAAAGTCATACTAATGCAAGACCTCTATTAGCTTTCTAAGTTTATAAGAGCAAAATTTTAAAAATTGTCCTTATTTTTGGGCCTTTGTCCCATTTCTTTGTATGGCTTTGTCCAGATTTCTTACTCTGAGGTTGAGAGGTATGACAAATGTGTCAGGGCCATCACAAGTCAGCCAGAGACATTTCAAACTGTGACATACTTGTTACACCCCACACCCCCATGTAGTGACTTTGGATGTGTCGAAGCAAGGCAAGGGGTAGTTATGCAGTGTAAATGTGCATAGAATCCCACCATTCCAAAGTAGACGCAAGTACTAGAGTGGCTTTTCATCTGTCCCTGATTTTTACAGAAATGTCTGGTTTCTGTCATATTTTTTGTACTGTTGATTTATGCTTATTACTCAAAGTGCCTGTTGCTCTGTGTTTAAGTAGCAATACTTTAATGACCATCAGGTAAGCTTGGCTGAGATTGCAAGATGCAAGTAAGCTTTAATACTGTTAAAGAATTGTCAACATTTAAAGCCTTTCTGTTGCCATGCAGAGAATACTTAACTAGATAATGTATAAGCCTTGGCTATTGAAATGCATATGCCAGTATTTGTAATAAAGGACAGAATTAAGTTATTTTAAGAGTCTCATTACACTTGGAGACTTCCAGTCATCTCTGCAGGCTTTACCCGTAAACCGAATGCCAATCGTGTGGTCCATAACCTGTACAGTAATCCTTTTAAGCAATGTATCTTGAGCTTCTTTCTTGTTTGCTTTTCATTTTTTACTTTGATCATGCTTTCCCCATGAAACAAGTAGATGTCAGGCAGCGGGTCTTTTTTTGGATAAGGAACATTTTTACAAGTGGGGGCATCAGAGATTTCTACTTTCAGCATGTTACTTCTTACTTGTTACTTTAGTAAAGCTGTATATAAATTATAATTAGAATTGCAGTGCAAGAAGTGGTTTGAGTTGAGTGCTGCTTGTTTTTCTTATACTTGATTTTGACTGGCGTTCCATTAATGTATTTAAAAAAAAGTAATTTATTTTTTCATGCCTCACAACCTTTTTTGTTTCCATCTAGATATTAAGCTGTCATGCAGCCAATGCACTGAAATATTTTTATTCTTCTACACTTCATTTTGTCTTGATTGGACTCTCATGATGACTGTTTGGCACCCAGTGCAGTATATTTAGTTTTTGTGGTTTGCTACTACAGGTGTGTGTGTGGTAGGGAATACCTCAGGCTTGAACCCTGTACCTTGTATGCAGGTGTTAAAGACCTGAATTCCCTACCCACCACCATTTGTAAAAAAAAAAATGCAGATTTTTGCCTCATATTTGATCTGATCTGTTCCTCATAATATCTGTGGTTTGTAAATGTTGCATTGCTTGATATTTGCTGGTGCAGTGGTAGCATTGTTGCCTCACAGCTGCAGGTTCTCAGGTTTGCTTCTTGGCTGGGATGCCTTCTTTGTGGGGTCTTTATCTTCTCCCTGTGTTTGCGTGGGTTTGCTTTTCTGTCCATCCATGTTACAAAGACATGTCTGCATTATTTCTTCCTGGGCCTCTGCTGAATTTTTTTTTTTGTTCCAAGTCAGACTGTCCTGATTAACAAATGTTAAATAAAATTGACAGGCATTTGAATTTCAGACTTCAGGTTTCTGAATGTTTAAGTCCTTGCATATTTGATGGTGCAGTGGTAGTATTGTTGCCTCACAGCTATAGGTTTTCTGGTTTGATTCTTGGCTGGGGTGCCTTTTGTGTGGAGTCTGCATCTCCTCCCTGTGTTTGTGTGGATTTGCTCTGGTGCCCTGTCATTTTACAAAGACGTGTCTGCAGTATTTCTCCCAGGGTCTCTGCTGAAAATTGTTTTTATTCTGTCAGCAGTAAAATTGACAGGCATTTGAATTTCAGACTTCATGTTCTTCAGAAAATACATAGTAACACAACCGTAACACAACCTTTTATTCTAGCAATTTTCTAAGTTTATAAGATGAATATTTGAAATTTGTCCCTATTTTTGGGACTGTATTCCCCCATTATTGGCTTCGTCCAGGTTTTTTGTGCTAAGGTTAACAGCTATGGCAAGAACAGAATTCACTGAATGTTTGAGGGCTGTATTCCCTCATTACTGGGTTTGTCCAGGTGTTTTGTACTAAGAGGTTGACAGCTATGGTGAGAACTGAATTCACTAAATAATAGCCATTTAAGTTTCAGTCTTCCTCTTTTACAAAGCAGCTGACTTGGCGTAGTGGTATGTTGCTCTGACTGTTTTGCACAGGGAGCTTGGCAGTAAAATGTATGGTTCTAGCAACTTTCCAAGATTATACAAGCAATGTTTGTGTCCCTGGTTTTTGGGCTTTTGACCCCCCCCCAATACATTTTGGCTTTTTCCAGTTTTCTTGTGCTGTGAAGTTTAGTATTGAGTAGATTTTACAAGGAGCTGAGAGCTGCAGGGGAACAGAAGTTTAGTGTTGCTTAAGTGAAGTTGGTTTGTCTTGTTAATAGCACAACAGGTTGTGTACTTGCCTTTGATGCAGAAGGCTGTGGTTTCTACTCCCACAAGGGGTGGATGCTGCCATACTGAGTATGTTCTCCTTGGTGAAGATATTAACTATGAGTCCGTTATCAGTTTGCCATCCATTTCCTCTTGCAATATTACTAGCTTATCATTTTTTTAATGTAATATAGGCAGTTTATTCCTTAGGGGCAACAGACACTTTATTTTTTGATGAAACCATGAAATATAAAGGTATTTGCTAGCAGCAACCTCTTCATTAGTTACAGATTTCTTTAATGTGGAATTATTTAGATGACTTTTACTTCTTCAGAGATAGTGCATATTTACTGATAATGGACTGTGTAGAATAGTGCATATTTACTGATAATGGTGGACTGTAGAATTGTTCATATTTACTGATAATGGTGGACTGTGGAAGTCTGAGTAGACTTTTATGATAAATGTTCTGAACTGGGCAGTTTTGTCATTATGGGTGCATGCATTTTGTTTCATTGCTTACTGGAAAAATGTTCAAAACAAATTTAAAATGCCCTCTAACAACTGTAATATATTGTACAAGGAATCTAATTTAGTACAACGAGGAAGGTGTATCAAAGATCACATGTATGTTTCATATGCAAGGGGCCTATGATTTGAAAACAGCCCCAAATTAATCTTTTATCTGCCATCGGCAAAATGTATTTTCTTTGAATGTGGGTTTCAATACTGTTTCAATGAATGTGAGTTTCAAGGGCAGAGAAGTTTTAATGCTAAGTTTTCATTGTGAGACTGCATTGCTTTGTTTAGTAGATGACTTAGTGTTCGTGCTGTAAAATACAAAATAAAACTTTCAAATGAAGTCCAACTCATCATAGAAGTAAAGCAGTATGCACATTAGTGTTTATGGTAAAAGGAGTGAAATAGCCAAGTAATGGTTCATTGGAATGGCTGCAGAGGCTCCATTCAACCATGATTTTGTCAGGGGGGAAGGGCAGCAAACTCAGACAGGCCCAGCTGAACTATACCTCCCAACTGTCCAGATTTTCAAAGAATGAATAGATTTTTGCTTCTTATTTTTGGTTAGTTCTTCATAAAATTTGTAGTTTTCTGGCAAATCATTTAGAAATTAAGTCACTAAATAATGATACACTGAGTTTCAGACTTCATAACCTTCAGAAAAATGCATGCGAAAGTAAGAACTGTTATTCTATCAACTGTCTCAATTTATACAAGAGCAATTTTTAGTACTGTTTATATGTTCCCCCAATATATTTGGCCTTGTTCAGATTTACTGCATTAACAGGTTGAGAGGTACATGCAAATAAAATTGCTTTATAGAATTAGGCATAGCCAACCTCTCAACTGTCCCTGATTTTGGCTCAAAATGTTGCTCTTCCCCCTAATAATCCCTCCGCAAAATAGCAATTTTGGAAGAAAACATGGAGGGTTTACAATTAAGAAATAACTGTAATAATCAAAGTTATAGATTACTTGAAATGCATGTAGATTCTTTTATTTTGTCAGCTGCTCAAGTTAGCAGCACTAATATTAAAGTGTCCCTTCTTTGACAGGTTTCCAGCTGTATTGTGTGGCTATTTTATATTTTTGCATCACATTCGGTCCATTTTTCATAAAATTGTGTTTTTTGGCAAATTAGTGACAAATCACTAAAGACTGAAGTTAGAAAATAATGACAGACATTTGAGTTTCAGATTTTATACCCTTCAGAAAAGTCATACTAATGCAAGACCTATTCTATTATCTTTCTAAGTTTATTAGAGCAATATTTAAAAAATGTCCTTATTTTGGGGCATTTGTCCCACTTCTGTGTATGGCTTTGTCCAGATTTCTTGCTCTGAGGTTGAGAGGTATGACAAATGTGTGAGGGCCATCAGTCAGCCAGAGACATTTCAAATTGTGACATACTTTTTGCACCCCACTACACCTAGATGTGTCCAAGCAAGGCAAGGAGTAGTTATGCAGTGTAAATGTGCAGTGCCCCCCCCCCCCATCCAAGGTAGACACAAGTACTACAGTGGCTTTTCATCTGTCCTTGATTTTGCAGAAAGGTCTGGTTTCTGTCATATTTTTGTACTGTTGATTTATGCTTATTACTCAAAGTGCCTGTTGCTCTGTGCAATGCTTTAATGACCATAAGGTAATCTTGTCTGAGATCGTAAGATGCAAGTAAGCTTTAATAAGCATACTGTTAAAGAATTGCCAACATTGAAAGCCTTTCTGTTGTTGCCATGCAGAGAATACTTGACTAGATAATGTATAAGCCTTGGGTATTAAAGGACAGGATTCCATTATTTTAAAAAGCTCATTACACTTGTTGAAGACTTCCAGTAATCTCTACAGACTTTACCCATAAACTAAACAGAATGCCAATCATGTGTGGTCCATAACCTGTACAGTAATCCTTTAAGCAATGTATCTTGAGCTTGTTTCTTGTTTGCTTTTCATTTTTTACTTTCATGTTTTCCCCATGATTGGACTCTCATAATGATGGTTTGCCACCCAGGGCAGCGTATTTAATTAAAGTTAGTTTTTGTGGTTTTGAGCATAGCTCCTCCCCTTTCTAGTTGGCCACACCCCTTCCCCTTGACCCCCCCACCCATTCAGCTGTCTCCTGCAGCCCCCCTTTGATTTGAAGTCACCAGCTGCCACTGTAGGATACACACTGTGAGAAAGGCAAAGAAATGAGGGTATTAATTCATAACAGAAAGCTCCAATTGCAGAAAAAGTAAAAGAAAACAGAATACAGTGGTTTGGGCACATGTGCAGAAAAGCAGAAGACAATCTGGAGAAGAACATGAGTGACAGAAATAAAGACGACAAGAGAAAATGAGGGCGTGTAGCAAAGATGTAGATGTACTGTGTGACAGAAGACCTGTGACAGTCAGGCATGACTGTCGAAGAAAGTTGATGAGTGGAACTGGATCAAAAGATATGGTGACAGTTGACACAACCTCGACCCAAAATGGAAAAAGGGGAGTTGATGATGATGGTGATGATGATGACGACTTCTGTATGCAGGTGTAAAAAAGTATATAAATCATGCAATTTATATGTAATGCTAAATATCACAGGTAAATCCAAAAATATACCTTTAAAGATGGTTAAACATTTTTAACTGGCTTATATAACCTCATATGACAGAACTGTAATCAAGCACTGATCATAATAAGATAGGTTAGCCGACTGCTCTAACAAATTATATGAGGAGTTCTAAAGCACTAAAGCACCTCTAGTAAGTTATTTCAATTCATGACTTTATTCAAGCACTTGCAATATTTATAACGCATTTCAATAAATTAAAATGCACACTTTTGATATTTCAGATCTTAAAAAGTGCTATAGCAAAACTAAAATGACAAAAAAAAAAAAAAGAATGTCAGAGGAACGAGAGAAAGTCCGTAATAGCATGATTTATGACATCTGATGTGTTGGGAAGCTGTTATTCCTAACACATGGAAATGAAAATACTTTGCAGAACTTTTAGCTCTTTTTCTTCATTTTTTTTGTAAGAAATTTTAAAAGCTGTAGTTCAACTGTCACAGCATTTATAGGACTACTGTTGGACAGCTTCCTAAGGCTTGTTGGCAATTCTATCCCTGCCTTCACTTCCTGCAGGAACCAGCAAACTGCTATATAATGAGTAACCTCTGCGACTGCTCCTGGCTCTGAACCAAGGAACTGTCAGCACACAAGTCCCATTTGTCATTCTTAAGAAGCTCTGAGTAAAAAGTGAGACCTCTGGAACAAAGGATGCACTTATCAAGAGTAAAACTGAGCTGAGTCACCAGATCAAAGGCAGAACTAACTGTTTTGCTCAATGCCTGTATCACACTTGGGCACACTTCTAACAACATGGGATTTAAGCATCAGAAACTGCAGGCGGATTGAGTAAGAAATATACCGTGACAAAACAGATCTGCTCGAATCAACTTGCATTGCTGTTATTATTATTATGCATTTTTACTGTTTTCAAAATATTTTCAAAATACTTGATATTGATTAATGAAGCTTTAATATACTGTTTATAATTTAAGAATTACGTATTTACCTATTTGATAAAGGTAACATGTGTAAGTACTCCTAAAGGTGAAATGTGTAAAAGTCGCTAACATCAGACATAATTAAGTAGCAAACAATCTTTATACTCACCACTTAGGAGGCTAATGGTGTTTATTTTAATGTTGATACTCAGAGGCATTAACAACAATATGACAGCAAATAAAGAACTGTTGTGATTAAAAATATAATACAATAAAGCATCTCATCAACATTAGCACATGTATGTCTGCAACATAGACTGGAGGAGCTGTAAGGCAATGCAGATGACATTTGGTTGAAATTATGAGCCAGTACCAATAAATGGCTTACATCTGCAGAAGAGGTTTGTGATAGAGATAGTCCCCTTGGTGGGGAGCTGTGATCATATATCTTGACCAGGGTATGCAGATGACTTCTCTCAGTGTGCCAAGGAAATGTGATGTATTATAATGACATCTATCAGTTGTAGTTTGTGAACTATAAAGGACACTGCTCTTTTGTAGAAGGGCCATTTAACTGTTGTAACCATAGCTGAAAAAGAGTGACACAGAAACGATACAACACCAAACAATGTGCTTCTCCATGTAAGGTAAGCAATGATAGGACAACCACAGTGACAGAAATCAGACCCCGGAAATATATCTTTTCATGCTGCCACTAATTTAAGTGACAAACCTACAATATAGTAATCACAATGCTTCCAGATTTAACTCATAAACCTACACACCTACAATACAGTAATCACAATGCTTCTAGATTTCCTAGGCTGTCAAAATTCAGCATGTAACACACAAATGACATAACAGATCACATATCCCATATCTAAACAATCATACCTTGGTTTGTAATTTACTGTGGAGTTGACTTTTAAGATAAGTTTTATTTGAATTTATATTTTATTTGTTATCACTGTTTTTCACTGATAGTAGGTAGGAAGGATAGCTTGTTAACAAGATTTACTTTGACTTTTATTTTGTTGTTTTACCTTTAATTTCGCTGTTGGTTGTTAGAAAGGGATAGGTTTTAGACAGGCAAGTTCTAGCCAGCCCAAGGGGCCTAGACAGAGAGTGTAGAGAGGAAAATCCACAGCATAACTAAACAATCTTACCTTAGTTTGTGATTTATTGATATATACTGTTAAAAAGAAGGGTGACTGTGAGCGATAATAAACAATTACATTTTTTGTCTGATATTTAGAACTTAATGGTTAGAACAACTTTACTGTATTTTAAGTAGTATATTGCTTGTATGATTTTTGTCATAGAAGTTGATTTAAGTTCTCTTTGAATTCTGTGGTTACTGATTTTGATTATTCTTTTCTTTTACAATATTTTATTTGTTTGAAGCTGAATATGGATTCCTTAAATGAGTAATGCACAGATATCTTGAACAGTGTAATAAATGCTATGCATGTTTAAAGGTAACAGCTAACACCGGTGATCTGTGTTCCTCATGTAAAAAGTTGGATGATTTGCTTACTGTTATTAGAAGTAAATCTAGACTTACTGATGATGATTGCACTTGTGTGACTGGCATGGTTGGAGAACTATTGTTACATATATTAATGACTGGACTGGTGAGATAAATAATGTTAGGCAAAAAGCAAACAGTACAGATTTTTGAAATGATGCATCTATTGTCTGTAAAGATCATTCAACCCCTATGAATCAAGATGATGACCCTGAGAACTTTGGAATTCTGGAAGCAAGTATTCAGCAATCTGAGGATATGGATTTTTAGAAGTAAACAAAAAAAAAAAAGAAAAAAAAGAAGTTGTTCACAAAAAATAAGGAAGAAAAAGAAACTGATCAATGTCTATAAAGTAAAGACAATACATACCAATAAGGACACTGCTTTGTTATGTAACACATATTTTTTATCAGAAAACCTTCAGTCTACAGAAAAAGGCATAATTTTTCCAAAAGACAAGGTAGAAAAAAGAGGCAAGGGGCAGGTGAAAAGGAAGACATCAAAACTGAACATGGAAGGACTGAAGAACATTACTGTAAGAGAAAAGAAGAGAAAGGCAGATGTTGACTACATGGCTCCAGCTGTGGATTTAGAATACCAGCTGGATGAGAATTTAATACACAACTTAAACAGTGGGATTAATAAGACTAATGGTGATGAAGATCTAGCCTTCGTAACAATTGATAGAGCAGATATTACTGTATTAGAAGTTGAAGATTCTTCAGATATAGTCAACAAAGATATTATTGTAATTGCAGATTCAGTTATTAGAGGAACTGATACTCATATCTGTAGAGAAGACAATGAACATTGAATAGTGTTATGTTTGCCAGCAGTAAAAATAGAAGATGTCATACAGACCCTTAAGTCTACTTTCATGTTTTAGAAATGTAATGGAAAAGGTAATATTGGATACATTATTGTCAGAACTGTATAGGTTGGGAATTGATACCATATATCAGCATGCATATGTTGAAAATAGATCTATTGAGACCTGTAACATGATGTTCTATAACAATATAATAATAGCTATGAATGAAAAATTGTGCTGTGATTTAGATTTTATGTGTCCAGTTCACGTTGTCATAAGCCAATATCGAATACGATATTATTGGCACGACAATGTCGAAAGTCCAGAACATCGCGCAGGTAAATGGAAATCTCTGTAAAGGGGAGATTTCCATTTACCTCAATGTAGGGGTCTCGGAGTTGGTATATCTAAGTAGGGGGGTGGGGGTTGCCCCCCTTCCTATGCTAGTTATTTTTTTTTGTTGATTTATTTTTATTTTAAGTTATTCAAAATTTTACTACTTTGATCAATAAAGTTTGACCTTTATTGATTCGATGTAGTAATATTTCGATAACAAGATACAGACACAATTTTACTGCAGCATTTGACAGGGTCATACACAAAACACTAATCAATAAATTAGAACAACTAGGTATTGATGTACTCTTGATAAGATGGATAGCTGTATGGCTTACAAATAGGACACAGCAAGTATCGTAAAGCAATTGGACAGGTAAAATCCTTGGTTATAGTCAGGGTGTCCCACGGGGCTCTATCATAGGCCCTTACTTGTTTAGATTGTATCTTTCAGACCTAACTATTTCATCTGATGTATTCTACAGTCTAAATGCAGATGACCTGAAATTGGGTAAACTGATTACATATGTTACAGATAAGGAACATCTGCAAAATAACTTGACTAAATTAACCATTTGAGCACAGGAGAATAATATGCTGATAAATACATCATAAACTAAGCCTATGAGATTTGGTAGACATAAATTGAAAGATGCGTATTTAATACAGCAGAGTGACTGAAACTGTAGACTCCTTTAAGTACCTGGGTATATGGGTAGATCCAGATATAAGTTTTTCTGATCATATCAACTAGTTGGCTAATGACAGTTATAGAACTATAGCTTGTATAAAAAGATTTATAAAGTCTAGGAAATCAAAAATGATGATGTCATTGTTTGTTAGTTACATTAACGTGAGTATGAAATAACAATATGGAAACCCTATAAGAAAACAAGCATGAGTGAACTGGAGAGAGTACAGCAGAAATATACCAAGGGCATCCATGGATATGAACATTTAAGTTATTATAAAAGACTAAAATATCTGAACTTGTACGGTGTATCTTACAGATATCTAAGAGGACATCTTATTCAAGTATATAGGGCATTTGGAGACAACTACCTCTAGGGATGTTTGGGTTTATCAAAAAGTACTAGAGAATCATCATATAACCTATGTAGAAGATTCTGTAGGAATGAGAAGTGCACTAATTGGTTCTCTGATAGAGGAGCTGATGCATAGAACTAAGTACCAAATTACATTAATTCAAATACTTCTTTCGATATTTTTAAGAACAGTCTGGACACTTATTATGGGAATAAGTGTTGTGATATATTGGCAGGCTAGAACAGCATTAATGCCTATGCTTGAAATATTTGTTTGTACAGTATGTATGTATGTAACAGTAATGGTAATATCTCTCACTGTTCAAATGCAGCTGTAATGGCAGTGACTGGCTGTCCCTCAACCGTGCAATGACAGTGATTTTCCTCTGCAGCTGCTATACTATAAGACACCAATTAATGTCTCCCTACCACAATCTTTCATCCCAGTCTGCTGGCAAATGAATAAATTCTTTCCCTAACTTAAAGTGTCTGTGTACCATTTTTATACCTTTCAAAGTGAGTGTATTACTTCATGAATTGCACCTTTGTTAAGGGACATTATGCACTATTAAATGACAGTTTATAAGAATACTGCTCAACAGAAACTTTCATTTAGTTTATATGGCAATGGGATTTTAGTATTGTTTTGTGTTTTAACTGGGGCCTCTTGCAGTGTATCTGTTCTGGTTCCCTTTTTCTTCCTTGCCTTTCTTTGTTTATCTTCTGTGGGACTTTAAACGGTTATTGACACTGATGCAAACTTGCTCTTGGCTCTGCAAACCAATAGGATTGCTTTTTCTGCTGCTTTGAACTCTAACACGAGCATGTTTTTTTCTGTGTGTTCCTTTAATATGGACATTACTGTATTAACTTGTCATACAGGTTGGTAAATTGCCAAGTCACACATTTAAACCTCCTGAGAATCTGTCTATTAAGGCTGAATGGAGTGAACCCAGCAGAAACTTGGGGTACTTCTCTCAGCTGTTTCATCTGCAAAAAGTCATGTTTTACTTTACATAAGAATGGAGTACCCTGGTCAGTAGGAATTTCTCAGGCTAGTCCAACCCTAGGAAAAGTAGTGTCTCTGGTTTTCACTCTCTCTATGGGTACTTCAGGGAATTTGGTTGGAAAGTTAATGATCACCACTGTAAACTGACATCTCTTACTGGATCTAGAATGTCCACTGCTTTTCATGCAAGTGGAACTTTAAGTACAAACATCAAATTCTTTTGTGGTTAGCCATCAACTTTTTACATTCTGAGCAAGTAGCACAAAAAAGTCTTTACTTTATTCATTATATCAGATGAGTAAAATTTGGCTAGATTCCTATCCTTTGTTATTTCCATACACAAATGTCCATCCAGATTAGGGCTATGTACCATCTTCATTACAAAGCGTTGGGAAAAGCTTTGGTACTAATAACTGGCTTACTATTTGTTCCCCTTTATTTTACATCCTTGTGCAGCAAATCATTTCTTAATTCAAGGTAAGGGTGTGAAACGAGGATCTTCTTGTCAGTTTTTCCACTTCTGCAATGTTTTCTCTAACCACTCCTAGACAGTGTGCTCCCATAGGTCTTTCTAAAATTAATATGGCTTATTTGGAGATCTGCTATGTTAGTGATTCCTTCTACAGGATCTTGACATGAAGTGGAGGGTGTAGCCTCTTCTCTATCATGGACGGGTAGACCCCCCACCCACGTCTAACTCATATTCTAAAAAAGATAACTCATTAAATCAGATTTCACCCGCTGGAGTTGCATTGTTTTTCCTTACATCCAATACAGTTCCTGTACTGACTTTTTTTTTGAATTTTGACTACTAGAGTCTCAGCATCAGAGTTATGCATTATCTGTTCTAAAATCTAAACCTTCATTCCATTGAAAACTTTTATTTTTACGACATTGTCTTTACTTGGTCTCTGTGTCCCTGAATGAATTCACTTTATAATCTCAAAATACTGAAAGGTCGAATTTCAGTATATCGTGACCATAAAGTCGAATCTTCAAAATAGCGAACGTGCATAATCGCGAATCCGGCTAAGTCGAATTCGTGGTTATGGCTTTATGTTACGAGACGTGTACTGGTTTGTGTGGATGGTGTCCGGTGTAGTGTGTGGATTTAGGTGGAATTTAAGGTAAGTGAGTGTTTTGTAAGGGTTTTGGGTAGGTGTTTGAGTGTTTGTGAGTGTGTTTGTAAGTTGCACGTATGGGTTAGGGTAGGCAGGTAAAAGTATGAGTGTTGAAGTGTTGGGTGTGGTGGTGTTTGTATATGTGTAATGTGTGTGTGTGGAACTAGAGAATGTCTGGGTGTGAGTTTACTGTCTTTTTCTGTTTGTGCGATCTCAGAGTTAGTCTATATCAGTAGGGGGGTTTGGGGGTGCAGCCCCCCACATGGGGGATGCAGAGAGGCTTGTCCCCCTGCTTATATATAGTGTAGGTTTGTAAATGTGTGGTGTCATGTTTGTCTGCGTGTGTTTTTTTTTTTTTGTAGTGTGGGTATTGTGGTGTATGATGTGTGTTCGCGATTTGAAGTTTTGCACTTTTCGGCTGTCAGTGTTTTGTGGATTTGATTTTATGGTCTTGACATATTGAAATTTGACTTTTCAGTATTTTGGGATAATAAAGTGAATCCCCCTGAACACATTTTAGGCTGTAATTGGGGAAAGTCATGACCATCTATTACATCATATGTCAAATTAGGCACTAAAACTACTACATGAAATACATTTCCTATAACAGTTTCATTTCCACTTGAATTGCAGCAGGATAGTCTTTCATGACTCCAGATACATACATTACTTCAGTTTTCTGCTTGTTAGTAGTTTGATTCCCACATACTTATCATGATTTACCTAGTATAACTGTACTCCCCAAGTGTAACAATCCTGGCAATGCCTTCCCTTCTGCTGTAGTAGTGCATGTGATAGGCTTGGTGGAGACTGCATAGTGATAAAATGTGTGTCTTACACATTCCTAGCATTTATCAGCACAGCATTACTATATTTCATTGGCACACTTTCAAACACACTTTAACAGCTTGCAGACTAGCGTTATTGGATTGTACAGATGCTACTTTGTTTCATTCAGCTGTGTGGTCTGTCTTAGAAAATTTAAAAGGACTACTTCAGATGACACTACTTTTTGCTTATTTATGAACACTGTCACTTAGATGAGGGTTTGTTACTAGTTCTCTGCACAGGAAATTTAATTTTACAGTTTAGAATTTCACTTAGCAACAAACTCTGCAAAAAGCAACTAAATGTTCAGAAGACAGCGGGTAACAGTGAAATGCCCACTTTTTATTTGGCTATGGCGGTGCCATTTTAAATTTATCTACAATTAAAGGTTTAAAAATCTGCTTTACATTATTCATATTGGGTTCTACCCATAGTCTCAAAAATATGAGTTAAATCATCCATTTATGACCTTATGAGTCTGTCTATAAGAAATATTCAGCGGTGGGTACCTAAGGGCTTATGCATCAAGTAAGAACCCAGCTCTTGCCAACATTTCTTTCTTTAGCTTTATACAGTCTTGTGCGCTACTATTTCCAAGTTCCATATAGGCCCTGAAGTGATCTTATTTGGAGCCTATTTGGATTAGGGCCAACCTTTTACTAGTTGCGTACATTTCAAAAGTCACATAATAGACCTCCACTTCATCTTCTACTCTCTTAGACTGCCATCTTCCCCAAATGTGCTTTAGGTTTTGGGATACCAGGCAGGGTGGATGATTGGGTCAGCACGGTGGCTGTGTTTTGCTGCAGACTGAATAGACATCAGTTATATTCTTCCTGTATACTAAATAGGTATTAGTCAGTAGACTTGGCAGTGTTTATTAGGGCCTCAATAATTTTTCTACTTTGGAAATTGAAATGTTAGTATACACATTCCGGAAACATCTACAGCAAATGCAGAGTCAGAACATAGTCTTTGCTGACAACTCTTTTCCGCTGCCATGAGAATCCATTTGGTTAGTGTAAATTGTTGTACTGGCTCAATAGTTTATATCAGTCTTTCACGGGCAATTTTTCCTTCTTCAATAATTTATTGGAAAGGCTCACCCAGACTCTGCTACACTTTACTGTGAGGGAAAGGTTGGTTTGCTTTTTCTTTGTTGTATTTTGTATTAGTTTATTGCCTTTTTACATTTTGAGTGCTGTGATTTGTTTTCTTTACCTTATGTTTTGCTTGTGTTCTGCTTTTAACTGTATATTAAAACTTCAAAAGACCCCACAGCTCTCTCTCTTGTGAGTCAGGCAGAAATAGAACTGATCAATTAAGGACACATACATAAGACAGAAAACGTCACTTAAGGTTAATCATTTGTGAACTGGGGGGGGTGGAGATAGGAACTAAACCTTCTATTTAAAGGGTAAAATAAAACTTTTCAGAGCTTTATTGTAAAGGCTCACCCAGACTCTGCTACACTTTGCTGTGAGGGAAATGTTGGTTTGCTTTTTATTTGTTGTATTAGTTTATTGCCTTTTTATATTTTGAGTGCTGTAATTTGTTTTCTTTACCTTATGTTTTGTGTGTGTTCTGCTTTTAACTGCATATTAAAACTTCAAAAGACCCCACAGCTCTATCTCTTGTGAGTCATGCAGAAATGTTTCCCCACCCCTCTCACCCTGTCATTGTTGTGTTCTTAAATATCACTGTCTTTCTAGCTGCCTGCCTCTTATGTGAATTTGACCATATATCTCATTTCCTCTCTGCTTTCACTGTTTTGTGTGAGTAAGCACAAATTTATCATCTTGTGAAATCACTCCCCTTCAACTATTTAAATTTATTGGCCATCCTACTGAATTCCACAGTACCGGAATACAAAAGTGATCACCCCCTTTCAATCTATCTTGCTATTTTAAAAATAGTGACTCTCCACTAAAACTTAACTTTTTAGACAGGTAAAACTTAAGTTACCTACTTTCACATCTTCACATAACTTCTCTAGTGCACACTGCAGTGTTTAGGATAAACCATTTTGTTCATGTTACCTTTAAGCATCCCTGTGACTAGCACTTGCTCTAATACCTGCTGGAAAGTACTAGGAATCCTTAAACTGATACAAGCACTCAACTCTTCTTATTAATAAGGAGAAATTAATCATAGGCACTAAACAGCCTATAATTTCAAAGTACCTTGATAAGGTAAGGGAAAACAGCTCCTGTACTTTTAAAAAAAAAGCACCAAACCAGGCATGTCCAAAGGTCAGCTTCCATTGATTTCTCCTGTCCACCTGGTGAATCTGGGCATACTGGGGCAATGCAGCATTTGCCTCATGTACACAGACAACCCTCTCCTCCTACCACCCAACACTATAACCTGTGAGAGATGCACTTACATAGCCAAACTGGAAGCAAAGCTTTCTCCCACCCAAGATTGTGCTAGAAGGTGAACAGCCACACTACACCTCAAGCAACACATAACCCTTCTAAACTCACACCACCAGCACACACACATAGCAACACTAAATCCAAATATGTGGAGGCCCTTAACTGTAACCTGCCCAAGCAACAAGGACCTCCGAAGCTGTAACGCAAACAAACACCAATCACAACCAAAGTGTCACATAGCACACAACACCAGTGTGCCACCCAGCAACAGCCCCTAAGGCAAGACAACATACCTAACACTTTAGTCATAGGTGACTCTATAGCCAGGCACACTGATGTCCCACTCATCAGGCTGAACAAGGAGACAATTACAGTGAGCTGCCTGTCGGGTGCCAGGATCCGCCACATAACTCATGCACTTAAGTCACTCCACAATAAGTACAAATATGACTCTGTTATTGCCCATGTTGGAGTGAATGACTTGAGACATACCTCCCTGGACTACATGATAAAGAGACATGGAAGAGCTCTCGGATCATGTGGCCCAGGCAGGTATGACCCTAGCCCTGAGTAGCATCCTGCCTTCGCCCAGAATGATACCTCAGTATAAAGGACAAAATGACTGACTTCAACAATTGGCTAAGCTTCTGGTGTCATTCAAAGGGGATCCAGTATCTGTCTGCCTGGGACAACATGATCAACAGACCACGATGCTTTGCCAGAGATGGTCTGAACCTGTCACCCCTGGGATTCAGGTTACTGGCAAAGGCTCTTGCCACCCCTATAGTGTCTTTTTTAGGCAAAGTTCAAAGGACAAAACCACCACCATAACCGGTACAAGCATGCAAAATCCGAAGGTAATGCTACTCAATGCTAGAAGTCTAAACCTCAAAATGCAGTCTCTCGAGGCACTCCTAAAAATGGAGAACATCGATATTTGTGCAGTAGCTGAGACCTGGTTCAAGGCTCCAGAGATCACCCCTGCAATACCAGGCTACAACTCTTACCACACTTTACGGCCACCAAACCAGGATCGAAACACTAAAGTGGGAGGAGTGTCGATATTCACCAAGGATGTTCACAGCACCAGGTTAGCTGCCCAACACAATGTGTCTGAAATTCTACAGGTGCAACTAACACTAGGTAAGACTGCAATCCAAATTGTAGCTTGCTACAGATCCCCCCACCATGCCCCAAGATTCTCACTACACCTTTCTTAATATGCTGGAAAATATTAATATACAACCAAACACCCTAATACTGGGTGATTTCAACGACCCTGCCATTAACTGGGAAAACTACTCGTGTACCAACACCTTTGCTCAACGGCTCTTGGAATTCATAAATTCCAAAGCCTTGGATCAACTAATCCATAGTCCCACCAGGGGCTCCAATATCCTAGACCTGGTCATTACCAACAAGGGAAATCGATGCTCCACACCTATGGTCACCCCCTCGTTGGTCAGGTCAGACCATAAGCTAATCACCCTTAACATCCACTTCCCACCCCCACCCCCAGTAAGGAAACCTCCATAAAAAACTTCTCCAAAGCCAACTTCATGCTACTCAAGTCAGAAGTTAAAAACTTCATGACACCCATGCAGATGGGAACTGAAAGTTTGACTACTGAGTCCTACACTAAGGCGCTATACGAGTACATCCACTCATGCATGAATCATGCCATCCCGAATAGAACCAAGATGCTCTCCTCCAAAGAAAGGAAGCCAATCTGGTGGTTCTCTGTCATAAACAAACTTTACAACAAAAGGAAAAAACTCTTGCAGAAAAAAGGAAAATCCCAGGATGCAAAAAACTCCCTTACCAGCCTCAGTAAGAAGCTGAAATCCCTCAAAATCCTCCAAAGTTAGTTAGAAAAATAAAATTGCCAAAGATTCCACAAGGCATTCTATAACTATGTCAAGAATCTAAATGGCAATGCTCAGATCTGCTCTGAGCTACAACAGAATGGCATTAAATATACTGATCCCAAGGATATTGCCAATATCCTGGCAGATCAATTCAGTGCCAAATTCACCCCCCTCTCCCTATATGGCTCATCCCAACACTGGAAGATTACAAAATTCTGGTAATAATGGCCACACAGATAAAAAACACAGTCTCCAAAGCTAAGAATACAGCATCCATGGGACCAGATGACATCCTGAGCTGTGTACTACATGAACTACAAAATGAACTGGCACCTCAACTAAGTGGCATGTTTAATCATACCCTCACCTCAGGCTTTATGCCCACTGAGTGGCGCACAGCTACAGTTATCCCACTCCACAAGGGGGATCCACCTTGGATCCCAGGAACTACCACCCCATCAGTCTGACAAGCCTGATCTGCAAGGCCATGGAACGTATTATTATGGAACTTATAAACAAAGGCATTGGCAACCTTAAAACACTGGACCCCACCCAGTTTGGGTTCGTGAAGGGCCGATCTTGTCTCCTGAATCTGATTGACTTCTTCAAATCAGTCTCCAGAGCCGTGGACAAGGGTAAGGCAGTCCACATAGCCTATCTGGACCTCGCCAAGGCCTTTGACACCATACCCCTCTCTGGAATCATAGATAAACTTACTAAGCTGGGCATTAATCCCTATGTCACTCGATGGGTTGCCAAATGGCTTACTGACAGAACCAACACTGTAAAAGTAGCTGACTCCAAATCCAGCTCCAGACAAGTGGAATACCTCAGGGTTCAGTCCTGGGACCTCTCTTGTTTGGCATCTTCTTCTCTGAAGTACAGGCCAACACTAAGGGACTCTGGCTAACAAAGTTTGCAGATGACTGCAAACTGGGAGCCATTATTAAATCCCCAAATGATGTTGATACTCTACAATAGGGACTTACAGAAACAGATGCTTGGTGCCAGAGC
This sequence comes from Protopterus annectens, assembly GCF_019279795.1. Lineage (NCBI taxonomy): Eukaryota > Metazoa > Chordata > Ceratodontiformes > Protopteridae > Protopterus > Protopterus annectens. The sequence continues at coordinate 1,537,663,089 of NC_056731.1, forward strand.
CATGGGCTCAAGCTCAATGTCTAGAAATGTATAGTTATCCCCTTTGGGAAAAAACATGTACCCATGAATTATCACATAGGTGGCAGTACACTAAATGCTGAAAGTTTGATAAGAGACTTAGGGAAACAGGTGGACAGTGGTCTCACCTTCAATAACCACATCACCACAACAATCAGGGAATCCTTCTATGTGATGCACCTTATCACTAAGGGCTTTTCATCCAGAAAAATGGAGGTCTTTGTCCCACTGTACTCATTCCTCATTAGACCGATTATAGAATATAACACCCCATTTGGTATGTACCTCTCAAGACATCTGCAACAATTGGAAAGGCCACAGAAATACCTCACTAAAAGAATCACAGGCCTAAAGCAGATGGTCTATGCTGACCGCCTTAAACTCCAGCTATACTCTGTCACATATCGTCTACTCTGAGGCGATCTCTGCTTAACATACAAGGCCATGTTAAACCCAGAGCTGTTGGACATACTACACTTAAAGAAATCCCAATCCCTCAGAGCCACACGCTCCAGGGATCTAAACATTGTCATCACAATAAACAAAGCATGCTGGAGGGATAGGTTCCTGACCCAGAGACTCCCCAGAATCTGGAATAGACTGCCCATATATGTCAAGCAGAGCACCTCTTTGGCCCTCTTCAAAAGGAACCTTAATGACTGGATGGGAGAAAGGAAATTCACCCCAGGGATCACGTCAGTCACCCTGCTAGACAGGGGTCCAGGGAAGTAAATAGTGTGGAAAGAAATAGCCAGGGAATTGTTATGGCTAGGCTTGTATAGGCCCTAGGGCCGATAGCATAGTACCAACCTATGAACCTAAGAGATCCATCCCATGCAGAAGAAGGCTTCCCAACCTATGAACCTAAGAGATCCATCCCATGCAGAAGAAGGCTTCCAATCAACACATACAGTTTACAGTTTGCAGAAAACAAAAACTGTTTTTCTGCCCACTTTCTCTGTAGATCTTAATTAAGAAAGTTGTGTAGAATAAAAGTCCAACATTTTTTTCTTAGAGACAGTAACATACTAGTATGTAGAAACAGATTATTTTATTCTGTCTAAATTTATGTTATCAACATGATTTTTTTTCTTAGGTCATAATACTTCTTCTTCAACTTAGAAGGTTTAAAGAACTGGCATGCTTTCTCCGTTAGACCAGAACACTCCTTCTAACTTCTGAGGTTACATTTATCCATCTAGGTATCTTGATTTAGATTCATTTGACTTGCTGCATGGGACTCTGGACTCTTGCTCTGCATTTTATAACACTCCTAGTACACAGCTCAGTGAAGGCTGCTTCTGCTTAGTTACCTTGGAGACCTGCACCCTTCTGTGTTTACCTTTCTCAGGGAATACTCTGTATTTCACTTCAGCTGTCTCTTGTGAAACACCCCTGTAGCTGTTCTGCATGCTTCAGGTAATGTCCTTAGGTGCTATCCAGATACAATCATCATAGCTGCATGACTGCAGAATCATACATCAATGCACTGTATGAACATGTACATAAATGCACAGAACTAGCCATACCCAACAGAACCAAGACACTCTCCTCCAAAAACAGGAAGCCAAATCTGGTGGTCCCCAGCCATTAATAAACTCTACAACAGAAATAAGAAACTGTTGCAGAAAAAGGTGAAGTCCCAAGACTGGAAAAACTCCCTTATTAGCCACAACAAAAAGTTGAGATCCCTCACCAAATCCTTTAAAGCCAGCTATGAAGGCAGAATCATGACAGATATTAAAAACAATCATAAAGCCTCCTATAGTTATATCAAGAATCTCCATGGCAATACCCAGATTTGCCCGAGTTACTGCACAATGGTACCTCCTATACTGAGCCAACATATATTGCCAACATATTGGCCAACAGATTCAGTGCCAGCTTTACTCCTCTCCCCCCAAAGGACCAATCACAATACCAGAAGAATGCCAGGCACCCAGCATTACTGCAGCACAGGTTAAAGCTGCATTGTCCAAGGCCAAGAATCTAGCTTCCATGGGACCCGATAATATGCCTGGCTGTGTTCTACATGAACTACAAAGCGAACTTGAACCACATTTGTGTGCCCTGTTCAGTCACAGCCTCACCTCAGGCTTTGTACCTACCGAATGGTGCACTGCTACAGTCATACCTCTCCATAAAGCCGAAGGAACTACAGACCCTGGGAATTATCACCCCATTAGCCTGATGAGTCTGATATGTAAAGCGACGGAGTGCATCATCATGGACCTGATTAACAAAGATATAAGAAATCTGCAAACTCTGGACCCCACACAGTTTAGCTTTGTGAAAGGGAGATCATGCCTACTTACCCTGGTTGACTTCTTTGAGTCAGTCACTAGGGCTGTGGATAAAGGTAAGGCAGTGCATACAGTCTACCTTGATCTGGCCAAGGCCTTTGATACCATTCCTCACACGGGAATTATTGATAAACTGACCAAACTAGGCATCAACCCCTATATCACTAGGTGGGTTGCAAATTGGCTCACAGATGGAACACATAGTGTAAAAGTAGCGAACTCCAAGTCAGACTGCCAACTAGTCATGAGTGACGTCCCACAGGGATTAGTCCTGGGTCCTTTCCTGTTCCACATGTAGTTCACAGAAGTCCAGGCCAACACAAAGGGACTCTGGCTGACCAAGTTCGCAGTCAACTGCAAGCTGGGAGCCATTATTAACTCCCCAGGTGATGAAGACATCCTACAGTAAGGCCTCACTGAGACCAATGACTGGTGTCAAAACCATGGCCTTAAGCTTAATGCCAAAAAAATGCATTGTCATCCCCTTTGGTAAAAACTCAGTTCCCACTAATTATAACATCGATGGGAGCCCACTGAACACAGAAGGCATTATAAGAGATCAGGGGACGCAGGTTGACAGCAACCTCTCCTTCGACCACCACATTGCCACTGTGGTCATAAAGTCCTTCTATGTGGCACATCTCAGTACCAAGGGTTTTGCATCCAGGAACAAAGAGATCATTGTTTCTCTCTATTCTTTCCTCATTAGACCATTCATTGAGTATAATGCCTCATTTGGCATGTACCTCACTAGACACCTGCAACAGCTGGAGAGGCCACAAAAGTACCTCACAAAGAGATCCTAGGCATTAAACACATACCCTACACGGACAGACTCAAAAGACTCCAGCTATTCTTTGTCTCATATCACCTACTTAGAGGTGATCTCTGCTTGACTTACAAAGCCATGTATGACCCACCTCTGTTAGAAATGCTACATCTAAAGAAATCCCAATTACTCTGCACCACACGCTCCAGAGACCTCAACCTCATTACCACAGTCAACAGAACATGCTGGAGGGACAGGTTCCTCACCCAGAGACTGCCCATGCTCTGGAATAGACTTCCCATACATGTCATGCAGTGCACCTCGCTGTCCCTCTTCAAGAGAAATCTGGATAAGTGGATGGGTAATAGAAAGTTCACCCTGGGGATCACTCCAGTGTATCTACTTGATAGAGGCACTGGGAACTAACATCGGGTCGCCCAATGCCAGGGCACTTATCTGGGCTAGGTTTGTAAAGGCTCCAGGGCCATTAGCCTAGTACACACCTATGAACCTATGTATTTATATATACATGTGCATACAGAGAGAGCTCTGTGTATCAGGATGTATTCATCACAAACATATATCTATACACACATGCACACACACACACACACATATATATATATATATATATATATATATATATAGATACACACACACCTTTGCAGAACTTTCCTTATGCTGTCATTTTTGACATCTGAGAAAAAGCTGTCTAAAAGGAATGGCATTAGGAGACAGCTTTGAGAGGACTCCATTGGTGACAGGAAATGGTGGGGATAACAGCCCTGTTGTTCTTACAGGTTGTGTATGACCATGTAGCCATTTGAGATATAAAAGAATTATAGCTTCATTTTTGCTTGGTTCTGTCATGTGGTATAATGTTCAAGGTAACAGTCATCCAGGACAGGGGTCCCACATGTACAGTAATTTACACTACAGCATGATTTTATCTATAGTAGGTTTTATTTCAGGACCCTTTTTTTGTGTCTAAAATTGTTTACTTGCTCCACTGCAGATGTGCTTCTTGTCATAGGTGCTGGGATCATTGGTTCTGAGTCATCCTTCTTTTGATTTACTATTAGTTTCACTGAACAGGGAGACATACGTACACATATACAAACAGACACACATATACACAAGGCTTTAGGTTTACAGGTTTGGCTGCCAAGATTACAGCCTACTGATCTTCAGAAACTTGACAGCAGTAACCCCAATTTTGATATTTTCTACTTCCACTTTATGAGTCAAGACTATTTTTATAAGAATTTGACTAAATTCTTCTGAGTGTAGGAGAAAGCATTGGAAAATTACTCATTATGCCTGAAACGTACTGAGCGATGCCGCTGCACTTGATATTTCTATTTAGTATTATATTGCCCAGTCTACTGTTATTTCTCCCAGCAGTGCATTTTGACCAATGGCTTCCATATAGAATGGGTTGATATGTCACCTTACTGAAAATTCAGAGGTCACCTCTAAGTACTCTGTAAGTATTAGCATATAAATGACAGCTCTTGAAGCATTTCAGAATAGTTAATTTTTCAAGTTCTACTAGGACAATCTTCCTTGGCTACTGAACACTGTCTTTTGTTCATCAATGAATCAATTCAGTTAGATATGAAGTTATGAAATGATCTATGCAAAATGGCTAGATGTAGATCTTATAGTTTCATGGTCTAAAGAGTATATCTGCGTTTTGATAGACATGAGTTCACGTTTAAATTGTTGCCTGCCTTTGCACTTAGGTATTTAATGATACCGCTCTTTATTATGATTTGGCATTTCATTTTCTAATCATAATTTACTGGCATTTACAGTAAGGTCATTACTACTGTCCATGTTATTTATCTTTTATAGGTCATCTTGGAGAACTTTATACCATCTTTTACTGAAGTAAATATGTTACCCAATTTGCAATCTTCATTATATTTCATTATCCATAGTTAATTTCCCAGTTTTTATATCTCAGAAGATTATTATAAGAACAGACCCTACTTCAAAAGTCTATGGGGCACTGCTGGTGAATCATTTGTGTTGGACTGTTAACCAGCCATCCTATCCTGTTGGGTCATACTGCTTAACTAATACTTCAATCATTGAAGTTTATGTATGGATTGACATTTATTAATTTTCATTATCGGTGATTCCATTAGGTAGAATAATGTGGAAGAAATACACAGCATGCCCTCTAAGCCCTTCAATAATTGTTGATGTTACCCCTTCAAAGCATGTTACAATGTGAACATGTGTGAAAAAGCTAACCTCCACAGATTTTATATCTTAGAAATTCAGCATTTCTCAGAAACTAATACTGAACCACGTAGCTAATTGTCTTATTATGGCTTTTAATAAATTCACTAATTTCTCTGAATATGGCAGATTATTCTGTATATGAGCTGCCCTCAGATTTAAAAAAAAAACCCTTTTGAAGAATTATTTAAGGAGTTTACTTACATCTATAATATGTGGTTTATTTTTGTCAAATTATGGCTTCTAAAGATATTCCCTTTCTGTAGATGCTAAACTATCATGTGCATGTGTAAGCTAAAATTAAATTCCCTCTAATAAAGCTACAACTAATTAAATGTATTTGGAGCTTAAGGAAGTGTTCCTTTTAGCTGAGGATCCTACTGGTATGCAATTTTTGAGTTCTCTACAATTTTTAAGAGAGCTTGGAGTAGATGCACCAATGCTATTCAGTATGCAGTCTAAGTGACTCATATCATGCCAGTAGTATATCAACCCTAAGTAGTAGTTACTGTTTGAAATATGTCTCACTTCATAGCATATTACCTTGTAATTGTGTAATTTTCATATTCCAATACTGACATTCTTATTAAAGTTCAAGCTATTTATTTTAGCACTAAAATCCTTATGTTGAGTACATGTTAACAAAATACAATTATTAAATCATTAAGGATATTTTTTAAAAGATGGTCCAAAATGTATTCTAAGTCATATTTATATTTAATGAAATCCCGGTCTTCTGCTACTCTGTAGACAACAAATCCAAGTCATCCTGTAATCAACTCTGGTCACTCAAGTTGTTTTTCTGTGCTTCCTATCTTATTGTTAACTACAGTCTTAGGCATCCAGATTCCTTTACTAAAAGCAAATGTTGCCATAAAGCTTTTAAAAAGAAATACTATCAATATGGAGCCTTGTGGAACCCCTTGGCTGACTAGTTTCTCATATGAAAACTTACAATGTACTCTAATTCTACTTTTACAATTTCTAGCCAGTCAGCAATCCAGTTCATGAAAGTAAACTGACCTCCAAAGTAGAGAGTGTTTGAAATAAGTAACAATGAGGCATAATGATGAAAGCCTTTACCACATCAAGATATGATTCATCCACAGCCAGCCTTTCATCTATATTATCAAACTGCTGTAAAATATTAGTAGTTTGTTAGATGCAAAACTATTTGACTAACTCAGCCAGTTATTTAAATGTTAATGGAATGAGGCTGAACAAATCCTTTTTGAAATAATTAGCAATACTCATTAAGCTGATGACCCTGCAATTCTTCACTCTGCAATTCTAGAACATTCAGTGTTTCCAAGCTTTGCTGAAGCAGTAAGAGTGGGCATGGAGATATACAGTCTCTGAGTTTGCTTAAGGAAAAAAAATAAGAAAAACATTAAAACCACTGAGTTTGATAGCTGCTTCTGGCCTAATGGTGTTTAATGCAGCTACAATTTTAATTTTAGTGGCTAAGTATGCATGGGGTGAGACAACTTCCCCATCTCCATTTTGAAAACAAAAGGAGAATCAGCTTGTCACAGTCTGAAACAGAACTGTCTTCTACATATAGTGTTATGTTACTAGTAGAATAATATCTAAAGAACCTTCAGTACTTACAGAAAACATTATTATTTCTTGTGTGGCTAGCAAGGTTGCATTCATAACAGGATTTTACAGTTTTTATTTTATTTTCCTTAATGTACCCTTGGCCTTTTTAGACCTTTCCAAATTATGGCTCATTATACATTTTGTAAACAGAGCAGGTGGGCTTTTTGCTGTTATCTTATTGTATCGAGAATTTATTCTACTGTTAGAAAAATGTGTATTTGAATATATGGGAAATGCTAGTTTAAAAGCAAAGTAGTATATAATGCATTTTATTCTATTAATCATATAGCAAAATGATTAATTCATGTGTAAATGTAAGTAGTTTTGAAACTGCAGTGTGGCTTAAAGCAAAGCTGACCTTCGACCCTGGCAGATGCCAGCTTAGCAAGTTTTAATGTTTATGCTTTTCACAAGTGATTATCTGCTGGGTCAGGAAATTAAATGTGTGAAATAACAAAATCTTCTGCTCTTTCCTGCTGGGATGATTTGGCCTTGTATATGTATTACTGAGATAGCACACAGCTGTGTGAGAAAGTGTAACAGAGAACAAAGATGTATATTAAAAGACTGAATCTGCTATTGTATTCAAACTGATATGAAACCTCGAAGAAGTAACTTTACAGAACGACATTGTGTATGACCAGGTGGATAGCAAGGCCATATTTTAACCAGAGGAAAAGTTTTTTAAAATATACAGCATCAGCAGATTTAATGAATAGAGGACTGTAAGCTAAAGTGATGTAGATTCCCTGTGACATACCACGTCAGTAAGGTGGGCGCAGCTTGAATGTTAAACCTATATAAAATTGTGTGCTTCCTGTTTCATGTCAGACAAAATTCTGTACTTGTAAGTTTTTTGCCTCCTGGTGTACACTAGTAAACCTTTGAATCTGAACCTCCGGTGTATTGAATTCTTGATTTTATTTAACAGTTTGGTCCTTCTTAGCCGGAAATTCCCTCAGACAGTTGCAGATCAGAGTCTACCGGTGGTCGAATACTGCGCAGGAGAAGTTACCAAAACGGTTCTTCTTTGGTGAAAAGAACTCCGACTGAATTGTCGTTTAAAGAGGCTGGCCACTTCTGTGGCTGAAGAGCGGATATTGGACAAATTCAATACCGGAGGCTCAGGTAGAAAGAATTTGCCTTTTTTTCTGTTTTCGATCAGGGACTAGGTTACAGTATATTGTTGTCAAGATTTGTTTTGCAGATCAGGGACAAAAGGAAGTACTGTATATTTGGTCATAGATCAGGGTAACAGAATAAGGTAGGCAGTTATTCTAGATAAACTGTAAACAGGAACTGAGAATTTGATATCACATGATAAAAAGGGTTACATAACATTTTCTTTGCCATGGGTAATCAGTGCACTAAAACATCGCGAGATCCGCCCCTAACCGAAGACGCAAAATACATGCAATCACAACGTTCTGATAACGTAAGGTATTATACGAAATGGGTTAACAAGTATGAATTTGATGGTAAACTAGATAAAACTTCACTAGTTAAACTTCTTAAGCAGTTTAAATCTGATGCAGGAGGTCAGGCAAAAAAGCAACGCCAATTAGGCATTCCTCAGGCACACAGGTGGACTGAGGAAGCAAATCGTAGAGAACAGAAGCTGAAAAATTCAAAAACATTGTTTTTAGACAAAGAAGAGAATAACTTGGTAATAGCAACAGCTCCTCTTCCTCCTCCCTTGCCCCCTCCCTTACCCTTTTCAGGATATGAAGCGAGTGGACAGGCTGGTCCACCTCCGCGTTATCCTGACGTTTCAGCAAGACCACAACCATTTGTTAGAGATCCTATTGAAACTAGGTCCCGAACACGTAAAACACATAGGGACACAGAATCATATCAAACAGAGAGAAACCTGCAGGATGAGAGTGAGGAAGAAATATGCCCACTTATAGAAGTTCCAAATCCTCAGGCAGGACAGGAAGGGCAAAACCCAACACTCTTAGTATACAGACCATGGACACCGGAAGATATCCGGAAGGGTACTGAGGGAATCCCCCATCTGAAAGTTAATTTTACGAAATTTTTAGAAGATTTACAAGGCATGAGGTTGAGTTACCACTTGAATGGGGAAGAAGTAGAAAAAGTAGTAAGACAAATTATAGGTCCAGATTGGCACATGATTTGTGGCACCTGGAATCCTCGTAATGCAGAGCTTAAACCACTCCCACATAGTGACGCAGAGTTAGACAACAGAGTGAAAGGTCTAACAGACCAAATCTCTGAGAAATGGAAACCTAGAACAGACTGGACTTGCATTAATCAATGCATACAACAGGAAAATGAAACAATAGATGGGTACTATGCTAGATTATTAGAATGTTTTAATAATCATAGCGGTATGTCTGTTCCTGAGAACCAAACAAATGATTCCCCGTATGAACAACAATTGAAAAATGCATTTTTGAAAGGTTGCATTGCACCTATTAGTAGCTTCATTAAAAAGCATATGATAGACCATCGAACAGGGAGGCTACAAGCCTTACTCGAATACGCTAGACATGCTGACAGACATTTTAATAGTAAAAAGAAAAAGAAGGCACGAGTCTTCACTGCTGAAGATGGAGCTGAAGTATTTGTGTTACAATCAGGTAAAAAGGGCAAGAAGAATGCCCAGGGAAACAAACAGTCTGACAAACGATCAGAAGATTTTGAAGAGAGAAAAAAAGAGAGGTGAATGCTTCAAGTGCGGGGAAAAAGGGACATCTAGCAAGGGATTGTAAGCAAAACAAAAAGGTAATTACAGAAGATAAGGGAGATGAGGACTGACTATATGATAGTGAAGATACATCATGTGAAAGTCAGAAATCATCAGGAAAAGTTAATAAACAGAAAACAAATGTAAATGTGATAGAGGGAGTAGAGGAAGTGCAAGTAGATATGGAAGATGAAGAAAGTGAAATTCTGGACTTAGCATTATTGAGCTTAGAGCTCTACTTAGCAGATACGAAACCGGACGTTACACTTCTGGTAGAGGGAAGGGAAGTCAAATTCCTGTGTGACTCAGGAGCGTGACGGACTTTGATACACCCCTCCAAGTTACCAGAACATTCCGAATCACCTGATTATATACTAGTAAAAGCAGCAAATGGACAGCTATACAGGGAACCACTTTCCCATGATATAGCAATAACTGACCCTGTTTCAGGTATGACCCAGAGAAGTAAAATTGTTGTTTCTGCAAAGTGTCCAGTAAACCTATTGGGCAGGGACCTTATGCAGATATTTGGCATAGCATTAGTTCCAACTGTACAAGGTATGGAGGCACAGAGACAAATGGATACCTCTGTAGTGCGATCGGAGGGTGAAACTTTTTACTGGTACAGCCAGGACCTAGTCACGACTGGTCCAGGGGCAGTAACCGAGGAACTGATGAACGGAGCCATCAGTAAAGCCCCCTCCCTTGACACTGATCAACAGCATTTGTTACACTGTACTCTATACTACTGTACTACACCAGGACCTGATAGAGAGTATGAGCAAGAATTGTTTAGAAATCGTACAACTAGATTGGTTTTGCGTACTTTGTACTGGGATACTGAGGGGAACACTGTAGTTAGCTGTTCATTACCTCAAGAATTCCTTGCATTGTATAGATCAAATTGATTACCACATATCAGCTTGACAAAGAACAAAAGTGTCAAATGGTCAGACTTATCAGAACAAGGGATACAAAAACAAAAACTGAATTGGTTGACACAGACACATCCAGCTGTACACTTGCAATCTAGCGAGGACAGCTGATTAGCGTTTCTATTAGAAGAAGAAGAAAAGGCCTTATGTGAAATTCCAACAACTCTTTGGTCAACAGGCAAGTCAGATGTAGGACTTATTCGGACAGCAGGACCAGTCACAATTACCCCAAAGTCAGCTTTTAGACCACAGAAAAGACAATACCCTTTGAGAAAGGATGTAGAAATAGGAATTAAGCCTATAATAGCAGCATTACTCAAAGAAGGAGTACTGGTAGAATCTCCTGATTCACCATGTAATACACCCCTATTTCCTGTTAAAAAAGCAAACGGGGAATGGCGGATGGTACAAGATTTACAAGCTGTAAATAATGCAGTAATACCTAGAGCACCTACGGTGCCAGACCCACATACTTTGTTAAACGATTTAGAACCGCAACAGAAGTATTTCTCTGTGGTAGATATTAGCAATGCTTTCTTTTCAATACCTATACATCCTGATAGTCAATATTGGTTTGCATTTACATTTCAGGGTAAAAGGTATAGATATACTCGACTACCACAGGGATATTGTGAGAGCCCAACAATATTTTCACAAGAAATGGCTAGCAACCTGGCAGGGTTTACCCCACCGGGAGGTAGTCAAATTCTACTTTATGTAGATGACATCTTGCTAGCAGCCCCCACCCAGCAACAATGCAGGGAGGATACTGTAGCATTATTAAAATTTTTAGCAACACAAGGACACAAAGTAAACAAAAGTAAGTTAAAACTTTGGAGAAAACAAGTTAGATACCTAGGATATGTAATATCCAATGAAGGTAGAATATTAGACGAGGAAAGAAAACCAGCGATTTTGCAAGCACCCAAACCAACAACCAAGAAGGAAATTATGTCTTTCTTGGGTACAACTAATTTTTGTCGGAGCTGGATACCAAATTATGCTTTGGAATCTGCTCCACTGACTGACTTGATATATAAGACACCAATGCCAGCACAAGATATTGTACAATGGACACCTGGAGCAGAAACGGCTTTCTGCAGGTTGAAGCAGTTGATAGCTTCTTCATTAGTTTTAGGACTTCCGAATTATCACAAACGGTTCTTTCAGACCGTAGATTGCAAGCAAGGATATATGACGTCAGTATTGACACAACAACATGGGGATACAACGCCCCATAGCCTATTATTCATCACAGTTAGATCCAGTGGTGCAATCTTTGCCTCACTGTGTATAAGTAGTAGTTGCAGCTGCAATGGCAGTGCAGGCTTCGGCCTCAGTGGTATTATTCCACCCTCTCACATTGAGAGTGCCTCATGCAGTTGCAATAATTTTACTGCAAGAAAAAGTGGCATACCTATCTCCTGCTAGACATCTTTCATGTAAGACTATACTGTTGAGCCAACCTCATATGACAATTGAACGATGTATGACATTAAATCCATCAACATTACTTCCAACTCCTGCAAATGGCACACCACACAGTTGCCTGCAGGAAAATGAACAGTTAGCTTTACCTAGACAAGATCTCACAGATATGCCCTTGGATAATGCCGAGGTGACATATTACGTGGATGGCTCATGCAGAAGGGGTCTTACAGGAAAGAATCCGGTAGGGTATGCAGTAGTTACAGACAGTGAAATTTTAGAAGCTCAATCCTTACCACATAACTTATCTGCACAAGCAGCAGAGTTGATAGCTTTGACGAGGGCATGTACTTTAGCAAAAAACAAGTGTGTAAATATATATACTGATAGTCAGTATGCTTTTTCTACAGTACATGTATTTGCACAACAATGGAAAAATAGAGGAATGATAACATCTAGTGGAAAACCTATTAATCATGCGCAATTTATTTTGGAGTTATTAGAATCTATTCAGTTACCTACCAAAGTAGCTATTTGTAAATGTGTAGCTCATACAAAACAGCAGGATAAGATTTCAAAAGGCAATGCACGAGCTGATGCAACTGCAAAGCAAGCAGCCTCAGACTCAGAAACTTTACTTTTGAATGAGGAATTACAACCCTCTGAGATTTTAGATTTAGACATGTTAAAAACAATGCAGACACTTACTACAAAAGCAGAAAAACAAAAATGGGTAAAACGAGGTGCAATTCTTGAGAATGGACTGTACATTTCCAAAGAGAGAAAACCAATATTGCTGTCTAATTTATTTAGATATGCAGCTTTGTTGAGCCATGGGCAGTGCCATGTCTCAAAAGGGGGATGGTACAGTTAGTAAATTGAATATTCCAAACATATGGATTCACAAATTATACACAAAAATTTTGTGAAGCTTGTCATACTTGTAACAAGCACCATGCACGCAGGGCATTTAATACCAAGCAAGGAAGTTTTCCTATACCACCATACCCATTCCATACTATTTGTATGGATTTTATAGAATTGAATAAGTGTGAAGGGAAAATGTTTTGTTTAGTTATTGTGGACATGTTTTCCAAATGGGTAGAAGCTTTTCCAACCAAAAACCCAGATGCAGCAACAGTGGCGAAAGCCCTGATAAAAGAGATAATCCCTAGATTTGGCATTCCGGAAAGGATTTATAGTGACAACGGCACTCATTTTGTGAATTAGACAATCCAGCAACTTGGGAGATTTTTTGGCATCTCCTTAAAGAACCATTGTGCCTACCACCCACAGTCAGCAGGACTGGTGGAAAGGTACAATGGTACCCTCAAAAATAAGCTTAGGAAGCTAGTTGAGGAGACTCAGAAGAATTGGATATACTGTCTGCCTTTGGCACTGCTGAGTATGAGAACGGTTCCAAATGTAAAGGGTTTGACTCCCTTTGAAATGGTTTTTGGGAGAGCGTATTATGTGCCTCAGTGGAAAGCTATCATGCCTGCAGAGCAAGAGGCTGACAGTTCATTAGCTAGTTATATGAGGAAACTGTTAACAAATAAATCTGTTTTGCAGTTTAACTCTTTTTCAGATAAGGAACAGACCAGACCGGTGGAAGCAGTCTTAGCCCCTGGGACATTTGTGTGGCTGAAAGTGATGAAAAGGAAGAATTGGGCGAGTCCAAAGTGGAAGGGACCGTACCAGGTTCTGTTGGCAACGCCTACTGCAGTCAGAGTGGCTGAGAGGACGTCCTGGGTTCATTTGACACATTACAAACTGGTAAAGAACTTTCAACTTGATAAAAACTTTGCGACTGATACACAACCAGACCGAGATGGCCAAAAACAAAGCAAATAGAAATTTAGATCAACCCCAGAGATGTTGCATAATCATTTTGTTGAGTGTACATTTATTGACTGTAATTGTGACAATTTTCCTCTTGTTGTGGTTTATCCTACACACAACCACACAAGTGAAAGTGGGAAGGCGTGACGAAACATCTATAGACTGGCATCCAAATTTTAATACATACCTAGCCATGAAACGTGTATATGCAGAGACTATGAACATTTCAAATTGCTGGGTTTGTACAGCTATACCAACATCATATGGAGGACTGATAATGTCCGCTTTCCCTTTGGGGATAAATGAGACTTGGGAGAATTTACTCTTCGATACAGGAACTGTGAGATCACAGGACAAAATAGCTTTATTTTTACCTGTCACACAAAAAGGAATTGTATGTTTTTATAAAAATTATACCCTCCAGGTGGGCTGGAGTAATTGTAATATAACCATATCTTACCGATGTTATATTAAGAATACTAATGGCAATACTTTTTGCAATACTAATTATGACTCATATTTGAACTCATTGAAAACAACTATGAATGACATTCGCAAAAATCCAGTTTTGTTTAAACAATTGTCAGTTATAGATCAGAAAATGTTTAATGCAGGGCTGATGCATATTAGTACTAAAATAGAAAACTGTTATTTTATTTGTGGGAAAAAGGCATATAAATGGTTACCTGAGAATTGGTCCGGCAATTGTTTTTTGGGTTATTTGGTTCAGGCAATAAGACATGCTGCAGAATTACCTTTGGGTAAGATACGAAACGTGAGAGAAGCAACTCGAAAACCTGAAGGTCCAGTTGAAAAACCTATGAATCCAGTTGGAAAGATCGAAGCTGGCTGGAAAGATCATAATGCCATGAAAGACAAAAGCAAATTGACACATATGGACTTGAGTGATAGTGTTATATCCTGGGCAGGAATATTCCCAGCCTATGGAGCAGTCAAATCAATCTGGGAGCTGAGGAAGTTGCTGAAACTTCTCGAAGTAATGAGTAATGCGACTTTTTCTGCCCTAGAACTGGTGACTGATGAACTGAATGCAATGAGAACTGTTGTGCTACAAAATCGAATGGCTCTTGACTTCACCCTAGCGGCGAGAGGTGGTACGTGCGTGCTTATCAAAGAAGAATGCTGTGCGTATATACCAGATAACAGGCATGAAATTAATAATCACCTAGAGGTAATTCAGCAAGTATCAGCCATGACTGAACCAGGCCCAAACCCACTGATGGACTTTTTCCAGAATCTATTTGGGGGGTGGAGTTCCATACTAATTAATATTCGGATTGCCATTTGTGTGGGTATACTCCTAATAGGAGCATGTGTTTGCTGTGGAATTCCCTGCAAGAAAAGATTAATCAAAGATTTTATTTATGTATCTGTTACTGAAACTTTGTACCAAGATATTGAGATTGAAAGACTGATCTCAGATAACATTTTTTCTGAAGTATAGATTGAATGACTCACCTAGCTGAAAATCCTAAGTGGAAAAGGCTAGGAGATGAAATGACACTATGCATACTTCAAAATAGAATAAAAAGTATTAATAGGGGAGAAAATGTTAGAAAAATGTGTATTTGAATATATGGGAAATGCTAGTTTAAAAGCAAAGTAGTATATAATGCATTTTTTTCTATTAATCATATAGTGAAAGGATTAATTCATGTGTAAATGTAAGTAGTTTTGAAACTGCAGTGTGGCTTAAAGCAAAGCTGACCTTCGACCCTGGCAGATGCCAGCTTAGCAAGTTTTAATGTTTATGCTTTTCACAAGTGATTATCTGCTGGGTCAGGAAATTAAATGTGTGAATTAACAAAATCTTCTGCTCTTTCCTGCTGGGATGATTTGGCCTTGTATATGTATTACTGAGATAGCACGCAGCTGTGTGAGAAAGTGTAACAGAGAACAAACATGTGTATTAAAAGACTGAATCTGCTATTGTATTCAAACTGATATGAAACCTTGAAGAAGTAACTTTACAGAAAGACATTGTGTCTGACCAGGTGGATAGCAAGGCCGTATTGTAACCAGAGGAAACGTTTTTTAAAATATACAGCATCAGCAGACTTAATGAATAGAGGACTTTAAGCTAAAGTGATGTAGATGCCCTGTGACATACCACATCAGTAAGGTGGGCACAGCTTGAATGTTAAACCTATATAAAATTGTGTGCTTCCTGTTTCATGTCAGACAAAATTCTGTACTTGTACGTTTTTTGCCTCCTGGTGTACACTAGTAAACTTTTGAATCTGAACCTCCGGTGTATTGAATTCTTGATTTTATTTAACATCTACCAAGGTTATCATGTTGACCAGTGCTTCCAACTGGAATATATAGCTCAGTGATAATGCTTAGCTTCCTATAAAACTCTGTCTACTCCTCCATATTATTAGTTCTAGTCATAGAAGAAGAACAGTTCCAGCGTTTGACTCCCACCTGGCATAATGATAATCAGACTGATAAAAATTCTTGTTAGAGCTTAACTTCTAGTTTAGATTCCTTATTACGATGACACTTTCCAGGCTGATACTGAAATGGTCCAGTTATCCACGTTTAGGATTCACAGAGTGATAACTAACAGTGCAATTAGGATTGACCTTGACCACATCATGTACATTGTGCCACTTCTAGTGGGCTTTTAAAAAGGAGTGTAACCTATAATCTATATCCATTTCTTATATTGATACCAATCACTTACATAGCAAAAACTTTCTAATGGTGTCAGTTTCTTCCAATGTATACCAGGTCATGTCAATCACCTGCAACAGTAACATAATGATGTTCATGGCAATTTCTGAGTACTTCTGTGAAATTTATTGCATCAGATGAACTTAATTTGAGGGATTTGTGGAATGTATTACATCCAGCCTGTTCTGTTATAACATTAAAATTGCACCACTGATCTTTCACCTGCTACTTAAAAACCTGAACAAGGAACAAAACTGATCCGTTACATATACTGCTACTGTACCAACGTATGTATTTTCCCAAAATTATAGTAACCTCTAAATCCAGGAAAACACAATGGTGGGTTTTCTGAACTATACTATGATTCCATTATGATCACCACATCCTAATTTCCTATGTGCTGCCCTGCATACCAATCTTGCAGTTTTGCTGTTAATCTCCCTTGAATTATACATTAATATTTTCTGATTCTTTCTATGAAAGTGACATATAAAAAAAAATTTCACCAATTTTACAAGTGAGCACAGTGTAACGAATTACATCTTTGTCCAAAATGAATCTTACTGAAGCAGAATAAATGCTTGTGACATATGAGCTGTTCGCACAGGACCTGATGCTTGTTTCTCATTGTTAACCTTGCTCTTATTAGTGCAATATTAATTGCATTGACACAACATTCAAAAAGACCAGATCTGTTCTTTGTAACCCCATAGCTTCATAGGTTGGTACTAGGTTATCGGCCCTAGAGCCTATGCAAGCCTAGCCATAACAATTCCCCCCTATATCTTAAAGACTCATGGCTCCTGTGTCATTTTTGGGATAAGCTCCATTAGGAATCTGTCCATGATCTCATAGGTTTAAATATTCAAAGGTTTCTACATGGCAGGCAGTTTAGGTGATTATTTAGAGATAGAGGCAGTGCACCCTAGCAAACCTATAAATGAATTAGCTGCCCTATTAATGGCAACCAAAGTATGACTCAATAGAGAGTTTCAGAATATCTATAAAATTATCAATACTGGTTTTAAAGATGGGAATTTATTATTTGACATGCAAAGGAAATCTGTGCCATAGGAAGTGGATACATACATTCAGATAACTATCATAGCAGGTATTATTTATGGTACAATAAATGCTGAGATTTTTGAAGCTTGTATTCATAGAATTATCATTTTTCTGAATATGAAAGTAGGCTAATAGGACAGGACTTTTCAAGGCATAAAAGGCTTAATACAGAAGCTTGCATGAGATGGAGAAAATGGCCTTTTATGTACCCAAGTACCTCTAGGGGCTTAGTTCAGTATGTTCTTGTTTTACCTGGGAATATGGGAATGATTGGTAAATTTCAGGTTTGGCAAGATATTGGGAGAGAAACATGCCAAAGGGAGAATTGAGAATGCGCCTAATGAGGGAACTATAAAGAAGAATTAAGATGTCTTTAGTCATAATCCAACTTAGGTAGCCCTTTGGCAATCAGCTGAGTGAGGTAGAATAATATCCAGGTAATGACTGGCACATAGTAGCCAAAAGGGGTCTATATTAAAATCACGAAACCTCACTTACGTGAATACAGAAACATCACCACATATATAGCAAACTGCGAAAACAATGAACGTCCTGAAGCATGAAATTCTAAATGTCGAATCGTCAAAGTTTGCCCTTATCCAGTATAGCTCCCTAACATAAGTGAGCAATAGTTACGGACCTTAGGGTTAGGGTGCGGGTTAAGGTAAATGCATACATAGTAATACATGCAACCTTTACTTTAGAGCCAGAAGTAGGTTTATGTTAAGTGTATGTATCATAATATAGTTGTGTAGCTGAATGTATACTTAATTTATACTTTTCCTGTAGTTGGGTGTTGTTTGTTTATAGTTAGATAAATTTGTGTGTAGTGAATGTTTGATTAGGATATGGGATATATGGGTGAAGTGTGGATTTTTTATTTTGTTTGGGTAGATAGCATAGCGGGCAGTGGGTTTTGCCAACTATGACGATTAATTTCAAATTTCGCTCTTCAGGATGTTCAGTGTTTTCACAGTTTGCTATATATGTGTCGATGTTTCCGTATTCGCATAAGTGAGGTTTCGTGATTTTAATACAGACCTGCCAAAAGAGAGCTTATTGTCAATAAATGCAGTTAGATTTCTGTTATGGTATTGAGCCATGGATCATGGTCACTACAATATATGAAGGCATGGTCAAGTTCTTCTTGTAGAATCTAAGTCAAAGTAAACTTTATTGTCATTTAGAACTACACACGTGTAGCCTAAATGAAATTTTGTGCATCAAATCAGTTCATTTTTTTTCCAAATATTTTATTGATTTTCAAAAAGACAAAACATAATTTCTATTAGAATACAAATGAAACAAAGACAAACTATATACAATATGTACATGTGGCCTATATGAAAAAAAATGAGAATAACTTAGAGTTAGAGAGAGGTAGTTACACATAACAAAAAATCAGTGTAATTTCTCCAAGTACTAATAAAATGCGGAGATCTTTAAAGTCTCAATGAGAGAAAAAAACTTCCTTCCAAGGATTTTTGATCCATTTATTAGGGAAGATTCTTGTTTCTTTTACCTTTGTTTCCATATGTATTGTTTCTTCTAGTAGAGTCAAATTCTTGAAAGATGGGTACAGATGAAGTTTTCCATTTTCTTGTAATACATTTTCTAGCAGTTGTTAGTATAGTCAATAGTAGATACAAATTATTTGCTCATAACATTTGTTTCAGTTACATTCAGAAAAATCATGGATTTAGTTAGCATGAAGGAATCTGAAAAAATAGCTTGAAGGAAATTTCTCCTCTCAGAATTTTTTAATTTTGATACACTCAAAAAATATATGAATCCAATCAGCATTACAATTCTGAGAACATCTCCGACAAAACAATTGTTTAGAAGAGTCCATTTTAGCTATCCTATTGGGGGTGTAAAATGTCCTGTGTAAGAATTTCCATGAAAAAATCTTCCAGGCTGGTAGATTGGAAGTTAATTTAATAGACTACGATAAATTAATTTTGTCTTCAGAGGAGAGGTTAATCTGATGACCTTAAGTAATAAAGTTCCAGAAGTTTTGTTTTGGATTAACTTTGTAAATTATTAAGTTTTTATAGAGAAATGAGGTTAAATTAGACCAATTATGATTATTATAAACCATTTCTTGGATAATGGAAATTCATTTTGGTTGTTCAGAACTAAAGGAGGAATTACTGATTATTCTGTATAACTCTTGAGCATGAAATAAAATGCTTTGGGTATAAACCAATCTGAATTTGGAATATCAAAGGTGTTTATTATTTGTTGTATGTTTAAGACTGATTAGTTCCTAATACAATCTTGCCAACAATTAAATTTTTTTAGTTCCCAATTATTTATAAGGTTTTCATGTAATTTGTTGGGGAAGTTTTTAGTTATTTTGAAAGGAATTAAGAGTTCCCACTATAATTTAATGTCTAAGTTTGAGTTTATGAAAGATCTAAATGAGTTGTAGATGTAGTTTATGAAGACTGAGTTGGTGGGTTTCGAAACGTTACATTGTAAATTAAGACATAATATTTTCCAAAATATATTTATTTGATCATTTGAAAGAGTATTTTTTGTGAGTTTATTCTCATTTAAAAAAATAGAAATATGAAGGGATTTCCAAGCTGATGAAATGTTTGGGTCTATCCAGTTGAAAACTGTTTTGAATATAGAAGCCTTAATATATGTCTCTAAGTCTGGAAAATTAATTCCTCCCATTTCCCAGGGTCTAATATGGTGAGCATAGTCTATCCTGTTTCATTTAGGGAACCAGAGAAAATTTAAAAGAATTTTATGTCTTGAGAAAATTTAAAAGAATTTTATGTCTTGTAATAGTTTTTCATTAGGTAGCATTGGAATGGCTTGAGCTATATAGTTTATCTTTGGTAATAATGCCATCTTTATTAATTGAAGTCTATCCTCAAACTTTAGGAACCATTTATTCCATTTGTCAGTGAGTAGTTTTATGGTATTTAAGATTTTTTTATAGTTCGTAGATAAACTGTTATTAATATTGTCATCAATAATAATTCCTAGGTAATTTATAAAAGAGATCTGTTTTCCTATTAAATGGACTGGAGTTATGAAAGAATTTTGTTTTTTTATTTAAATGCATATGATTAGATTTAGATTCACTTATACGTAAACCTGAGCTATCAGAGAACCTTTTAGTCTGAAGATCTAACTCTTTAAGAGATTTTTATGAGACACTCAGAGTTAAAAGTATATCGTCCACAAAGAGCATGATTTTGGAATTAAATTGATCATACCTTTAATTTTTGTGTTTTGGCGTAATGTAATAGCAAATAATTCTATTGCAAGAGCGAATAAAATGGGCAACAAAGGACAGCCTTGCTTTGTACCTTTGAGTATTTTAATGGGTTCTGAAGTAAAAGGGCCTAGTTTTACATACACAAGATTATTTTATATAGATTTTTTATCAAAGTAATGAAATGAGATGGAAAATCAAAGATTTCTAAAGCTTTGAAGAGATAATCCCATTTCAGTGTATCAAAAGCTTTTTCAATATTGAGGGCTATTAGAAGAGCTTCTCGATTGTCCCTATTTGAAATGTCGATAAGGGACAGTATTCTTAAAATATTATCGTAAGTGCGCCTATTGTAAATAAAACCAGACTGATCAGAATTTATAGTATGTGTTAAGGATTTTTTAATTCTATTTACAAGAATGGATACACATATCTTGCAGTCATTATTTAGCAAGGAAATTGGTCTATAGGAACTACATTGTTTTGGATCTTTATTTTCTTTTAATATAGGAGTGATTAGGGAATATTTCCAAGAGGGAGGAATTAAATTATCGGTTTGAATAACATTTAAGGCTTTATGGAAAATTGAGATGGCTGAGGGAGGGAATAACTTATATAGTTCCATTATAATTCCATCTATCCCGAGGGCTTTATTACTTTTGCTTTCTTTAAGTTTATCAACTACTTCTTTAAGAGAAATTTGTTTTAAGATCTCAGATTTTAGTTTATCTGGAATTTTATTTAAGTAAACTTTTATCTACATCTATATGTTGAAATTGTGCTGAATTATTGAGTGGGTGGTCAGAGTAATGATATTTAAAGGCTTCAAGAAAATCACTAATGTCTGATACTATTTTATTATTTCTACCTTTATGAATGATTTTTGTAATATTGTTATCCGAGGCTTGTCTTTTAACTCTCATTGAAAGATTATGTAGATGTTTGGGCAACATTGAGTGCGAGTTGATTTTTAGTTTTTCTAATGCCAAATTTGTTTTATGAGTTAATATTTTATTGTGTTTGTTATTTAAGTCTGTAATTGTTTTCTTTTTTGTTTTTGGATGTTGTGAATTATCTTTATTGATAATTATACGCTTATTTTGAATATTATGAAGTTCAGATTCCCATTCTTTAGTCTTATTTTTAAACCAAGCTAGAATTTTACCAAATAAGTAAGCTTTTAGTGTATCCCAGAGAATTGTCAAACATATATCATCTGATTAGTTAATGTCAAGAAAGTTTTGAATTTCGTGATCTAACCATGGCTTGAATTGTGGCAGTTTGGTGATGTATGCTCGTATCTTTGTTATGAAGACCAACCTTTTAAAATCAATTTCAAGTTTTAAAACAAGTGAATTATGATCCAAAAAGGGGCAAGGGATTAAAGAAAAGTTAATTATTTTCATACTTGAATCTTGGGATACATAAAGTTTATCAATTCTGGTTTGGTTGCCAAATCTATAATCACTATGAGAAAATGATAGTGAGCTAGGGTCCTTATAACTGTAGGTGTTAATAAGATTTAGGTTCTCACACCAATTTCTTAGAGCTTTTCCTAGAGAAGTAAGATGGAAGTGCTTTGTATTTGAGGTTTCAGAAATGGCTAAAGTATAGTTGAAATCTCCCCCTAGAATCAAAATACCCTTATAAACTTTGTTAATTAGTTCTAAATGTTTCCTAACAGTTCCTATCCCTATACCAGGAAACCAACAGGTGTTAACAAGTGTCCATATTCTATTATTAAATCTAATTATTACAATTGAAATAAGACCTTCTTTGTCTTCATACTTATAAATAATTTGGGGAATGATGACATTGTTCCTCCAAAGTATTAAAACTCCTGTTGTTCTTTTCTTGTATGATGAGCAATATAGATTTATATATTCCAATGGATTCCAATTAAAGTTATCATCTGATTTTAGATGGGATTCTTGAATAAATACAACCTGAATTTTATTTAGTTTCAAGTATCTAAGGAAACTGGATCTTTTCCTTGGATTGTTTAATCCATTAACATTTAAGGATAGTAAGGTTAAATCCATCAAGTATGACTTTCTTGTGAGTTAATTGAAGTTTTCATGTTTGGTATTAACTGGATAATAAAGAGTGTAACTTTATCTAGAAAAAATGTGTGAAATAGTTAGTTTAGTTCTCCCTAACAAATTGATAAAGTTTTATTAGAGATAGGCCAATAAAATGATCAACTCAATTCTTAAGGTAACAAATGAAAGTGAAACAACATATACAGAGGAATAAACATAACTAACAAATAAAATACTACTCTCAATACAAGCAAGAAAGAGCAGAGACATTTACCAACACTCATATACAAAAAGATACACTCCCCAAGTTAAATTAACTACCCTATTTAAAGTAATACAAAACACACTACAGATTGAAATGCCCAAGTTATTTGTCTAAGCTGAGTTAAAAAATACTGATGATGGATATAATAAATAAATATTGCACTTACTTGGAATATATGTAAGTATATATTGCACAAATAAACAAACACTGACTTATTATGTGTCCAGAGCCCTGGTACTAGTGCCCAAGTTCAGACGTCTAATTACTGTAGGCTAGAAACTGTTACTGAATCTTTTAGTCCTGCAGTGGATGCTGTGATATCTCCTGCCTGATGGTTAAACAGTCCATGCACAGGATGCATGCTGTCCTGTATTAGTTTGGTGGCCTTTTGAATGCTTCTTGCAGAATAAAGATGTATGGGTGGAAGACTAGAACCTGTTATCTTTTCTGCAACCCTCACCACTGTTTGTAGTGCCTTCCTTTCTGTAACTGTGCAGCTTCCAAACCACACTGTAAAGTTGCAGGTGAGCTTGCTCTCTATTGCACCACTACAGAAGGTGAAGAGAATATGAGGAGGAAGCTTAGCTTTTTTCAACCTTGTTAAAAAGTGGAGGCACTGGTGTACTTTCTTGACTAGATGGCTGGTGTTGCTGGTGTTTCCTGACCACGAGAGATACTCTGATATGTGTGCACCCAGGAATATTGTACTCTTAACTCTCTCCACACTTTCACCATTGATCCTGAGCACTGTGTGGTATTTTCTCCTTTTCCTGAAGTCAATGATAATCTCTTTGGTCTTGCTTACATTCAGGTCAAGGTTGTTCCCCTCGCACCAACTGATCAGAAATGCCACCTCCTGTCTGTACGCCCTTTCATCCTCCTTTGTGATGAGCCCCACAACTGGTTTCATCAGCAAACTTTATGATACGGTTGGTCTAAGTGACATCAGAGACTTAGTAAAGAGGCCCATTTCAATCATCTGAAAACTTTGTAGTCTCAGGCTTTTGAATTCTGGCTTGATGTCAGGGAAGTAGATGTAAACGAGGAAAGGCCATAGGACTGTGCTCTGTGGGGCATTATTAGTACCATTTCTTTGTGTTTGACAATGGTACCACCAGCCCTCACTGTGTGAGTTGCTTTAGTGAGGCAGTTTGCTGTCCAATGGATGATATAGAGATTAATAACTAGTCAGGTAAGTTTGTCTATAATCCCAGAATGGAGAACTGTAAACAAAGTCCTTTACTTGGTTCAATTAGGCAGTAAGAACAGCTGAGTTTTGTCTTTAATTTCAGTTAAACATTCAGAAAATTGACTATGTTAAGTAAAAAGGATCTCTCTCTAGCAAAACTAAACTGGTTTAGACCAATGGGTTGTAGATCACAGATGTCATTATGATACAGGTTAGACTAATAGGTCTACAGTTTCCAGGATCTGTGGTGGAGCCATCCCTGGGCAGTGACACTAATATGGAAGCTCTCCAGTTGTCTAGCTAAACAGTGGGGATGCAGAAGTTAAATATGTTTATTAGGGGTCAAGCAATCTGGTGTCTTGCGCTGACAAGGAGATATTCAGTTGTGTTGTTGTGGCACACACAGCTTTTGTTTTTGATTTTGAATAGTGCCGATAGGACTTGTTCTAAGGGAAATTTCTCTTAGCACATGAGTAACATGGTGGCAGAGGAATGGATATCCGCAGTTCTCAGTGAGCTCAAAGATTTATTTCAGATTGTAGCAACCATTAGGTTGAATTTAACCTTTTTTCAGTCCTAACTCTAACTCTACCATTGCCTGATACTACCACTATAACACAACACCTGATCACAGTTTTGTAGATGATACTTTGTGATATAGGGCTTTTTTCTTCAAGAGAAGTGTTTTGTGATTCTCTCTTTTTTGTCCTACCATTTGAGCTTCTCTGTTTTGAGTTTTCATCCTTTCATGATATAATCAGAGATATCTATATCTATCTCTATCTGTCAATACATTAGGTATCCCCCACTTATAAGTATTAGACAATGAACTTCAAGGAACTTCAAGGAAAACTGGTACTTTGTGAGCAACAAAGTTGCTGGCTTAGACTCCTTAAAATCAGGAAAAAAGAACCACAAACTTTAGACAAGCTCAGTCATTAAGCACTTATAAAGACAAATAACTGCAGAAATATGCACATTTAAATGGATATTTTAAACCTAAATGTAAATTTACACCAATATGCAATATAATGATCTCGGTCTATCAAAAAATGACATAAACTAAATTATTTTTCAATGGATGCACACGTACGTAAGTCCTTGACCATATTGAAGCTGCACCCATTCACTGTGGTACATTAAAAGCATACATACTCTGAGATCACACAACTGTAGGGAGAAGCAGACATTTTCTTACCATAATATTATGTACAGTACCTTTGAGCAATGCACTGGAATGAGCAAGGAAAATATGATCAATGTAATGTTTTTTGTTGTTGAGCTCCAGTAGAATGTCAATTAACATTCTCAGTGCCTTATATATATATATATATATATATATATATATATATATATATATAGATAGATAGATATAAATATAGACATATGTATATATGATTTTGTGTGCATGTTTGTGGTGTGCACACATACGAGCACTTGTGTGTATCTGTGTATATATATTTTACATACCTACATACTCAAATTCATATACACGTGTACACACGCACGCACACACACACACACACACACACACACGCACACACACAAATATGTCAGCATGTCACTGTGTGACAATACTGGAATATCTATTTCATATTCCGGATGATAAGCAAAAAAGCAGTTCACATTGCCAGAATATTTAGAAAGATCTTCATTCATACAGGTGTACTTTGTAACTACACTTTTAGAACTGAGAGACTAGATGTATTTAAATATTAAACGGGCATATTTGTGAGATGCAGTCATAATATTTGCCTCAGGGTGATATAAAATTGATGCAGCAACCTACATGTATTTCTACCATTTATTTTAAAAGATATGCCTGCATGACATAAACAGATGTGACAGCCTTAAAATGTATGCACAAAGGACTAGACTCTGACACACAGCAGAGTGAGAAAATATAATATAAAGAAGTGAAACTCAATATCCCAGAGTAAATTGACCTATTTGTATGATTTATACCTTTAGTAGAATTTTATTTATTGCTGGGGCTTTCTTATCTTACAATATTGACAAGATTAAAGACATTTAAACAGACAAAAGCAGCCATTAAATTGGAAAAGGCTGAAGTTCATTGTTAAAAAACAGCAATATCATACACAGTGCATTTAAAAATGTCAAGTATGTCTATGCCTGTGGGATGAAAGGAATACTTGAGTGTGTATTTGAGTGCAAGTACGGCCAACATTCAGATTATGAAATGTGTCGTTATGCTTAGTACAGTATAGCCACCTGAAGACAGATCATAGGTGTTTTTGTGGACAGATGTGGTTGTTCATAAACATCTGCCCAGGATTTGTTTAGTTGGGATCTGGAACAGAATAGGAACTTTGTTGGGTAGGTAGGCATGCATTTGAGGATGATGACAGGAGTATGCAAGGATATAACAAGGAGTTACTTGAATGGCAGCGTTCCCGACACACAGTCATCAGATAAATGTCATTGACCGCTTGTGTGTATATAAAGAGTGGGAGACTAAGAGATAATACTCTTCAGTGCAGGTATTCTGCCAGAGACTGATTGCAACAAACATAGTATGTGTGTGAAACATTCATGACAAGAAACTCACCTCAAGAGAGAAGCTTGAGAGGTGAATCTTGGTATCCATGTCAAGAACACAATTCTTTGATTCAATCAGTGATCCAGTCATAACACTTGGTAGTGTATGGAGATTATCTTCTCCATGCACTACTAATTAGTCAAAAATTAGATTAAAAACAAACAACAACAACAAAATGTGATGTGCTCTTTTGGCTTTGAAAGCCAATATACCAGTTGTGAAGAGGCTGATGTACTTATGTATTCCATGTCAAAGGGAAGCAGTTTAGTTCAAAATGCATGCATTTTCAACCACACAGCAAATAGTAATGGAAGCTGAAACAAAGTTGTTTAATACCCTGCTGCTGCTATTTGTTGGTCAGTGCTGTCTTCTTTTAGTGCAGACCCAACATTAACACGAAGGTGGGTGCTTGTCCTTCACTATAAGCATTATTAGGGTTCGGTCGTGTGCTATAGCAACACTAAACCAGGATATATTTTAGCCACTTTTTCAATGTAATCAGACCATTCCATGCACAACAAAATTATTAACAACAGTGTATATTTATAATAATCAATGTCAGTGAATAACAATGCACGTTCCTACTCTTAAGTGTCTAAGGAATTTAGTCTTTAGATAATAATAGATAATAAGCAACACTGGACAGTAGTCTATGAAAGCTATTTTTCCAGGCTACAGTCCTGTTTACTGACCAGAAATATATTGTATATAATCAACTGGTAAAGAAATAAGGAGTACGTTGACAATGTATCATCACATTATGAAAAAATAAATAACGGTGTGCAAAATGTACTTCTGCAAGTTTTAAATATATAGAGTATCACATGCTAAAGCACTCATTCACAAGGCATTTGCACTTAGTAGATCATGCAAGAACTTACATTTCACACTGTTGACATGAGTGTCTGGTGCCTACTGGTGCCTATTAATTACTAACCATAAAGCACCTGTAAATATTTTTCCTGCATAGTTTGCTTCTAAAACCAACCAGAGTTCCCTGTGTGTCCATATGTAATGGAATCTGGTTCCACGCCACTAACACAATTTTGTAAATGCCTTTCACCAGTAGTTAGATCACAGGGGCGAGTGATATTAATAGGAATGATTTGTCATCACTGATTTTAAAGAAATAAGACACTTAGATGTTGATACTATTTAGAATGCTTTACATAAAATTATGATAGGGGAAAACTTACAAGTGTAGAAGAATAGCCATAATATAATTAGAAATAATATATATGAACAGGAGAAGGTTTATTTTATAATGACTTATAACGTTTTAAGTGAAAAAATATGGGAAATAGTTAAATATTATTGGAAATTTCTTATGAATGATAATAGATCATTGAAAATGTTATACAATAGGCCATTTATTCATACAGGCGGGGACACAACTTAAAAGATAGGTTAGTGAAGGCCTATTATGTGCCTCCTGAAGAAAATATTGTTGTCTCTCTTAAGTCATTAGGCACTGTTCCCTGCAGGAATTGTAATGTGGGTCAATTCATAGTATCTGGTTTTAAAATGCTAAATAATATGAGGTTTGACCTTGCTGGCACATTTTCCTGTGAGACTGAGGGAATTTTTTATGCACTCTGATGCCCCTGCAACCTGGTTTATATAGGTGAAAGCGAAAGAATGTTTAGAACCTGGTTGTAGGAGCATATTAGGGATATAAAGAGACAAAAAACAGAAAGTTTTGTTGTTGTTCATTTTATGGAGTGTCACAGTAGTGATTTTACATTACAAAGAACTATTTTGGAAAAAGTATTTGTTAAATTGGGTGATGCTGCTATGTTAAAAGATAGACATTTGTATAAAGAATCTGTTTTTATATTGAAATATAATACTCTTGTACTGGATGGTTTAAACTGTGAAATTAACTGGAAATGCTTAATGTAATTGTTTTATTGGTTTATTGTTTTATAGAATCATTGATTTATTAGTTTGCATATAAAAGGGGATGTTTTAGAATGTTATAGAATCATTGATTTATTAGTTTGCATATAAAAGGGGATGTTTTAGAATGTTATAGAATCATTGATTTATTAGTTTGCATATAAAAGGGGATGTTTTAGAATGTTATAGAATCATTGATTTATTAGTTTGCATATAAAAGGGGATGTTTTAGAATGTTAGTTATTTTTCTCGGAGGCTGTTTGGCCAAGGCATTAAAGTTTGCTCAATAAATTCCTTGGAACTGTTGCCAGTTGTTATTGGTATATTTTCCTTTGTTTGGTGGTTTTTGAAATAAGACACTTAGCCCTGACAACAAATTTATTAATAAGATATGGAGGCTGTTGTAATTTTAATATTTAGTACGAGAGGTTGTTGAGCAGTAGTGTAACATAAACACTTCTAGGTAAGCAATCAAACTTATTGAGAAGATCATAGCGATAAGTTAGGAGATCATAGTGATAAGTTAGTAGACTAACTAGTTGTGCAATAGAGCAAACATTATTACTGGTAGTTTTGTAGTATATGTGCACTCCAAATTGAATTCTTAGAAAAATGCATAAATAAGCTGAAACAAATTCCTACAATGCAAATTCATAAATTGTAACATATTTTTTGTGGTCCACAGGTTCATAGGCTCATAGGGGGTTACTACGATAATTGCCCTAGAACCCTTATAACCCTAGCCATATTTATCCTGAGTTGCCCAGCTGTTGGTGGCTAGATGAGTGAAATTTGTAGAGGTAAGGATCTATGGTATTTAACACTGACTTCCTCTGTCCAGGACGGACATGGGCAGTACCCCAGGAGTGAATTTGCTGTCACCCATCCATTGATCTAGATTGCATTTGAAAAAGGTCAGGGAGGGGCTCTGTTTCACGTGAACTGGAAGCTTTTTCCAGAGAAGTCTCTGGGAGACATATATTTTTCTCCAGCAAGACCTGTTCATGTCAAAGGCTAGGTTAAGATCCCTGGAGCAAGTGAGCCTCCTGCAGTTTGATTTACAAATGTGTAGCATTTCCATCAGGGCAGGGTCAAAGACTACCCTGCAAGCCAGGCACAAGTCACCCCCTAGCAACCTGTGGGAGAAAGATTATAGTGACAGGGCTTTTAGTCTTTCTGTGTAAGACTTGTTTTGTGTATCCTGTAATTTCTTGGTGAGAAACTTCTGTGGTCTATCCAATTGTTGCAGATGTCTGGTGAAATACATGCAAAAGGGAGCACTGTAATGAGTTATTGGTCTGATGTGGGCAGAGTACAAAAGAATTATAATATCCTTAGACCTAGATGCGATGCCTTTACTTGTAAGCTGTTCCAATAGACGGATTTCCTTACTGCAGTGAATATGAGGGGGGGGGGGGGTCAAAGTTCAGATTGTTATCAACCTGAGTACCCAAATCACATACCACTGAGTCTACACATAGGGGCGTGCTGTCTATAATATAATTAACAGGGATGTCAGCTTTCCCAAAGGGAATAAAAATGCATTTTTTCCATTTGGCTTTGGCACCAATCATTTGTCTGTATTAATCCTGTCTGCAGTATAACAACATCATTGGGGGATTCAGTGATTGCTCTCAATTTGCAATTGTCAGTGAACTTGGTCAGTCACAGGCCATCCAAGTTTGCCTGGACTTTTGAGAAATAAATTCAGAACATTAAAGGGCCCATCGCAGAGCCCTGTGGTATGCCACTGGTGACTAGTCTTTTGCTGGAGGTAAAGTCATCCACTTTGATAGTATGTGTCCTGTCAGTGAGCCGGATGGCTTCCCATCTGGTAATGCAGGGGTAAATCCCCAATTAGGAGAGTTTCTTTATAATACCTGAGTGGGGGTTGTGTCAAATGCTTTGGTGATTTGTTTATCACTATTCAACTAAACTTCTGACTTAACCGAAAGAGAATGCTTGTCTTACGGTTTCTGTATAAAATCAGGCATGATATCAAACTTGAGTAACAGGACAATACAGTATTAAAGTTACACTAATCAACTTGCAATTAATAACTCAAGAATGTAAAACTCTTCTCACTTAAGTATAAAGAAACTATGTGATTTAATTTTACTATAAAAACAAGAAATAGGGCCCAGTTCCAAAACACTTTCTTTCAGTGTGATTTCCTCTGGTGTAAGCCTGCTTCATAGATAGGCCTTACACTGGAGCAGGTCACTTACAATGAGAGCAAATCTTTTGGAATCTGGCCTGTATTTTTAAAGGAAGGCCTTGAAAGCATGCATCTATGATAAAAAAAGCTGATTCCAAAAGATTATTCTAAAATAATTTTTAATATAATAATCCGAAAATGGTTTTCTTGTATTTAAGGATTGCTGCAATCTGAAATAAAACTTGCAAGTCACTCAGAACCATGAACAGAATTACAGGTGTTCAAATTAAGGATTCAAGAATATTTTCAGGGGCCAAATCCGAAGCATTTTATTAAGACAATGAACACACATGCCAGATATTTGGGTTTCTGATTAATAACAACCAACTCTCCAGTCTTTTGGTTATTTAACTTTTTTTTCCTCTGTTCTTCTCCCACTGGTTCATTATAAAGTAATAGCCAATAAAAAATCTTTGTTACTAGGTAGTAACAGTAGAAAGGCACTCAAGAGTGGATAGCCCATGTAGAAGCCATAATATCTAAGCCAAAGCAATATAAATAAAAGTCACTACACTGTCCTCTAAATAAGGGCTAAAGCACCTTCAACAACAGATATTACTATTAGTCCAATACTTTTCTATAACACATTCTAATTGACCTATAAATACCACTTTATTCAACTGGCATAAATGTATATGTTAAGTGGAGTGTGTGTGTGTGTGTGTGTGTGTGTGTGTGTATAAAAAAATAGCCTAATGAATGTTAGCAGCATGGACTACTGTAAGAAAGCTATTGCAGTACCAGAATAAGCTGAGGGGTGCACAGAAAGGGGTTTACTGAGCTGCAAGATAAGAAAATGCACTATGAAATACACCTAGCAATGGTTTGCTTCAAAAAATGATGTACCAAACACATGCAAAGCAAAGAAAATAAATACTTTGTCTGATTTTTCTAAGAGATGTTGTTAAAGTAATGTAGGCCTGCAAAGAATGGAGTAGTAAAAGGGAACCTGAAATTTCTTTTTAAGAGAATATATCACATGACTTAATGCAGAAAACCAGGATTACTTAAAAACAAAATGCAGAAACAGGATTAATTGAAAACAAAACCATCCTTGTTTATGGAAAACTGTATAACGTTCAAGTAAGGAGAAAAATAAGGAATGCTGAGAAAGCCAAACAGTTGTTCTTCACTAAGGAATAAGCCAAAAAAATTTGCAGAGACAGGAAAGATATGCAACTCAAATCTGTGGGCATTTTTTTTCAGATAAAAGACAAACACTCAGACTGACATCAGAAAAATAAACTTATTAAAGAAAGTTGTGGATAATTTTGACCTGTTAGGAAGCAGAAGGCCATGAGATGAGGGAAGCACAAGATGTCTTCATAGGTTCATAGGTAGGTACTAGGCTATCGGCCCTAGGGTCTATACAATCCTAGCCAAAAAGGTACCCTGGCTTTCGCCACCCAAGAAGGCCGAAACTGTATAACGTTGAAATAAGGAGAAAAATAAGGTATCTGAAAGAAGGCCTTCCACTCCATGATAGAAGAACAGACATACCGAGAATCATGCAAATTAAGATGGATGCCTTACACAGAAAGGAGCTAATTAATTATCTGGGCTTTGCACTTCATCTTACGTGGAATATCATTGAATCTATACTTTTTGATCATATGCATCATTGCTGTAAGAGTTCATAAATATTAAAGCACTTTCAGATTCTATTTATAAATGGATGGTCTAAGGCATGCCCTGTGACACAGCTGATGCAGACCATATTCTGCATCTATGCTAAACATCTAGTTTGTTGTGCTTAGGGTGTGCTAATGAATATGAAAGAAGCATATTCACAAATACACTGGGCAGTCACGTTCATGCAAAAGGCTGCAGTAGTGGCTACTAACCTTGCACTGTGATCCATAAGCTGTCCACTCAAAGTCTTATTCCATGGTTAAAACAAGATATGTTTCAATTGTTTAAGCATATAGAATGTCCTCTTTAATCATTTGGTTCTGTCAGTATCTACAAACCACAAAAGTATTTCCCAGCTTCTTTTGCTTAGGAAAGAAAGACAATCCAGGAACTGTATATCTGTATATGTATACACACACACACACGCACACATATGCACACACGCACACATATGCACATGCACACATATGCACACATATGCACACACACTCACACACTCACACA
This sequence comes from Protopterus annectens, assembly GCF_019279795.1. Classification (NCBI taxonomy): domain Eukaryota; kingdom Metazoa; phylum Chordata; order Ceratodontiformes; family Protopteridae; genus Protopterus; species Protopterus annectens. The sequence continues at coordinate 1,537,696,261 of NC_056731.1, forward strand.
CTCACACACATTATATAACGAAATGAAAAAAGGAAACAATGGATAGGCTTAATACAGCCCACAAAGACAACTAGCCTTGCACTTATTATGAACCCAGGAATTTACCTGCATATATAAATAAATGCATTAAAAAGTTGAATCCACTAGTATTCAAATAAAAATGAATCATCAGAGCTTGAAATCACCTCACTGAAAACACATAAAAAAAAATGATCCTTTTCTGATTGGTCAGCAAAATCATACCATTCAATTCAGACTTTCTTTATCCAAATAGTGGCAGTAGTACAGTGAAGCTACCATGGCCACCCTGACTAGTGCAAGCTACCCTTGCTCTGAACCTAACTACAGCCCTACACCTTACCTTACAAAAGCCCTTTCCATGAACTAACATTATACAAGGCAGTTAGACACACATGGCAATGAGATACACAGCATCCTCTGCTAACATGAATATGGAAATGCCCTGCTGGCAGTCACTGCTGTGCTCACACAATATGCACTCACAGATTAATTTGCCATTACTATAAGCAAAACCAGCATGGAAACCAATTAGCAAAATAAGAGGAAGACTAAGAAATGAAGGGACAGAGGAGTGACAGTTACGCTTAAAAGATGAAAAGGAAATCAGTCTACTACTAAGGAGCATTGTCACATGCCCATATTACAGAGCATATTTGGTGTCTGTCTTGTCAGTTATAGTTATTGCACAAATTCTTATCCTTCACATTTGGGTATCATTTTAGAAGACTTCCCTTATTCATTTTCTTGTTTGCAGAAGAGAGACTGTTTTTGTGATATATTAGTACTGAGTTTTTTTTCTAAAAAAAAAATATTTATGGTTAAAATAAAATTTCTTAGCAATTCATTCAGTTTGACCTTAGAAGTTGAAAGCAGTAATAAGGTTTACTAATTATATTTTAAAAATGAAAAGCTTGAAAGGGGAACATCTGGATGTAACCTGCTAAAATAAACTGTGATCTTAAGCTAGAGGATGCAGCAAATGCGTTAGCAGAAGAATGTGTAGAATTCACAGTAATCTAAGGCATAATCAGATAGCAAGAATATGCACAATTCACAGTAATGAAAGGCATATCAGACTGAAACAGAAACAAATGAAGGCATCTCTTGCATAGCAACAGATATGAGGATTGACACTACAATTAAAAACTCCAAATCCTGTAGTACCACACTGCCAAATCTGGCAATTGTCCTTAAAGGTACAATGAGATCCTAACTAACCACATCGATCAAAAATGTGATTTTTGAGCATTTGGACACTCTCTGGACTTGTAGTAGCAGACCGAGTTTTACTTTCTTGCATGGATGGAAGGGGATATCACACCATTGCCCCATAACTTTAAACCCATCAGCTTGGCTAGTATTCTGTGTAAAATCATTGAAAAAAATCATTATAAGGTACACTTAAAACATGATACCTACTTCAGAACATTTTGAGTTTATTAAGAGATGTTGCAGTTTGAATAATGTGCCTTTCTTTGAAGAGATAACAAAATGACAATGCAATATGGAGAGCACGTGTTGCTTATCTTGAACTTTCCATGTCATTCTGTACTATTTAGCACAGGGAAGTAACTGTCAAATTCGAAGTGTTAAACATCGTAACATAGCTCCATACACAACTCAGTGGATAAAATACTAATTATAAAATCAGGGCACTCATGCAGGGTAGGACAGTATTTGCCTATCCCAGTATGAGTTACCAGCTCGTTAACAGTGAGTCAACAGAAGACTTTTTCTTGGTATAGTTTTCTGAGATAAAAAAATTGGGAAAAGAGTGTGAAGTAGTGAGATATGCTGATGATGACAAACTATGTGATATAATATTGCTGATAAACTATGTAGATGTTATTGAAAAAGGTTTACAAGAAACAGATACTTGGAATTGTAGCAATGGGTGCAACTTTAATGTCATTAGATATATAGCAGTAACAAACTTTGCAGAAAAGGAGATATGATATGATATAATTAGAAGACATGATCTACTCACTGAAAAGCACCTTTATTAAAGATCTAAAAATGAGGATGCACAGTAATTTAAACATTGAGCAATGTATATCAAACAAAATCAAAAAATTCACAGTCTGTAGCCATCTAGTTTTGAAAGTTAAGTGTAGTCAGACCAGTAGATCAGTGAACCACATTATATCTCACTAATCTGGTCCATTATTGAATAGAATGCAACGTTTTGTAGATTTCATAGAGTTAAAAGCAAAAGAATGAAAAAAGCATGATTTCTTACTAGAAAAATTATAGGATTGGGAAGAGTGAATAATTCTGAAATGCATCAGGAACTATCATTAAATTCTGTTTCTCATAGGTTACTAAAAGACAACTGATGTTGGATTTTTAAGGCAACAACTGAGCCAAATCTGTATGCAAACTATACCTAAGACATACCAGTAAGATTGTTCTTTTGACTAACCAGATTTTGAATGATAAATATCAAAACTGGAGAGATAAAACCCTACAAAAGCACAAAACAATTTTTTTTTGGCATGAGGGGAAGCCTCCTGCATTGTCCATGTGGGAAGCTCTGCCCCATACCCCCCAAAATAATATGTATTGCTTATTTATAGCCTGTCAAAATTGTTAAGTGTTATTCTAAGCTCTTAGTTTTTGGTTTAAGTACTTAGGCTTTAGGCTCACCCCTTAGCTCTCCCTGGCCTTTCTCCCTAGATTCTGACAAATATGGGTGGACAATTTCCTAGAGTTTCTCCTGCCAGTCTGGTTGATATGGGCATCCTGAGACAGTGTAGACCTGCCTCATGTACACAGACAACCATCTACTGCTACCACCTACCAACGCAATTTGTGAGAGATGCAATTACATTAGGAGCCTAGAGTCCAGGATCTCTCCCCCTCAAGCCAGTATGTCTGGCACCAAAAAGGCTGTCAACCCAATCACTACACCTCAGACACCACCCTTACCTACATAACACACACCTACATATGCAGAGTTCCTCCACATAAACATACCCAAACAAAGGAGACCTCCGAGGCAAAAACAAGCAATGTCCACAGCCCTCCACACCACATACCAAGCATAGTCCACACATCTGTGCCTCACAGCCACTAAGGCTTCACTATAAACCCAACATATTAGTCATAGGAGACTCCATTGTGAGACATACACAGATGTGCCTCACACCAGGTTGGATAAGGAGAAAGTCACGGTTAGTGGTCTGTCAGGTGCCAGAATCTGCCACATCACATATGCACTCAAGTCTCTCAACAACAGGTACTATTATGACTGTCATAATCCATGTTGGCGTGAATGACTTGAGACATACCTCTCTGGACTATATGAAAAGAGGCATTATTGAGCTCGCTGATTATGTATCTTAGGCAGGTATGTTCCTAGCCTTAAGCAGCATTCTGCCATCATCCAGAATGATGCCTCAATACAGACAGAAAATGATTTGACTTTAACAACTGGCTTAGTTTCTGGTGTCATTTCAGGGGGATCCAGTACCTGACAGCCTGGGAAGATATGATCAACAGATCACGATGCTTTGCCAGAGATGGTCTGCATCTGTCTCACCTGGGCTTCAGGCTTCTGGCAATGGGTCTTGCCTCCCCTATAGTGCCTTTTTTTATGAAAGGTGACGAGTTTAAAACTACCAACATAAAAATTTCAACAAAACACAAATTAAAGGTCATGCTGCTAAACACTAAGAGTCTAAACATGAAACTGCAGTCATTGCAAGCATTCCTAAACCTGGAAAATGATGACATCTGTGCAGTCACAGAAACCTGGTTCAAAGCTGCGGAGAGTACCCCAGCCTTACCTGGTTACTCATCCTATCATACATTCAGACCTCAAACTGTGGACAGTAAAGCCAAAGGAGGTGGCATTTCAATATACATTAAAGACATACATACCTCCATGCTGGTCAAACAGTATGATGCACAGGAGACACTCCAGGTGCAGTTAACCATTGACAAGACCCCTATTCAAATCACAGTTAGCTACCGGCCCCCAAATCTGACTCAAGATGCCAAGTCTTCTTATTTGGACCTGTGTGAATCTATCAAGATTAATCCCTTTACCCTGATCCTGGGCAACTTTAATTTCCCAAACATAGATTGGAAGAACTACTCATGCCAGAACACAAATGGCCAGAGATTCCTTGAGTTTACCAATGCAAATGCCTTGGAACAGCTAGTTGATAACCCCACAAGAGGTGATAATATCTTGGACTTGGTATTAACCAACATGAGTAACCACTGCAGTATCCGTATAGTATCATCCTCCCTGGTAAGATCCGACTACAAAGCGGACACTTTCAAAGTCATCATCTCCTCCAACACCCCCCCCCCCCCCGTAGCTAGGATCAGACATAAAAACTTCTCCAAAGCTGATTACAGCCTCATGAGGGAAAGTATAAACAGCTTCACAGCCCCATCCCCTTCTGTAGGAACAAGCACCAATACCCAAAAGTATGCCAAAGCACTATACCAGCATTTATATAGATGCATGAAATCAGGAATACCAACAGGACTAAATCATCCTCTACAAGGAAGAGTAAACCTGTCTGGCGGACATCTGCAATAAATAAAGCAGTAATCAAACAATAAGCTAAAATATGGTTAAGACTGAAGTCCCAAAACCAAAGGAAATCAAGCTGCTTTAATAAAATCCAAGGACAATTCCACAGTAAATAATTCCAGTAAGGGCTTTCATCTGTAATAAGACTTCTTCAGACTGGAAGTTAACATTCAAAAACACACATTTAAATACTTTAAAAGATCACATGACCACATACTTAGTGTTTTAGCCCTTTACGTTTAAGATACATAATAAAATCTTCTCTATTATTCAGACCAGGGGGGTAGCAAGCATTGAGTCTAACCTGACAACTATATTCCAGCCACCCCAAGTCATCTTCTGGATTAAATGCATTTTCTACATTTTTTAAACTGTCCACTATAAGGAATTTAAAGTTAACTTTGCATAAACCATGTTTGTAATGTTTCCCCAGGGCATACCTTTCATTCCCAGTAGAAACTGCATATTTATGCTCATATATTCTTTTGTACAATTCTTTTGTAGTTCTTCCTACATAAAAAGATTTACTTTCTCAGCAAAAAGTGATATAAATTACATACTTAGATTTTTATGAAAAGAACCCATTGACAGTTATTTTATTATTCAGAGTGGATTCTGTTTTTTTCCATGAGCAAATAGTTACACATATTACAGTTGCAACACTTAACCATTCCATTTCTGTCTGACCTGACTTTAGGTATAGTTAACTTACTTTGAAAGAAGTTTTTTGAAACTTTTACCTCTTTTTTGGGTAAAGAGAGGCTTATGCCCTATAGTTTCTAGTAACTCAGTTTGTCCCCCAATTTCCAATTATTTATTATTTCTTTCATTTTCCTTGAGTCCAAACTATTCACAATAGGCATTCTCACTTTGTTTTTTATTTTTATTTGCTCTACCTTCTTTTCTGTTTCTTGTACCTCTCTGAGTTGTAACTTAAGTTCTGATATCGCTGACTAATGTTTTTGGATAACATCTTTGATAAAGTTTTTCACAAAAATTGTCACTTTCTATATCAAAATCTTCTTGCCTTTCTGTCAGGTTACTAATCCTTAACAGCTGTCTTTTTATTCTATTGTCTTTGGTCATTTTGGGGTACATGCTACTATAATGTAAGCACATATTATTTTGAACCTCTTATTTAAAAATTTTTGTTCCTAATTTTTTCTTGTCCTTAAAGACAGTTACATCCAAGATGTTTATTGTTGTCAAATTAAACTGACAGGTAAATTCCAAAAAAGTACACACACTGTTGATATACATCTTAAATTCACATAAGATCTCTTCTGTTCCTCTCCAAATTAAGAAAACATTATCAATAAAATGATACAATGCCACAATATTATTTTGGTACTTACTATGTAATATATGAGTGGTTTCCCACCCATATATATATATATATATATATATATATATATATATATATATATATATATATATATATATATATACAGGTTGGCATAGCTGGGGGCTATTGCTGCCTCCATTGCCACTCCATTTGCTTGATGAAAAAAATAATTACATGAGAAGAAATTATAATTAAGAATAACATCAAGCAATTCCATTAATATTCCTATAGTATTATCAGAATATAACTTAGATTTGATTAATTCAAGCCTCACTGTCTTCCACACATATTTCTAGGATTTCTTTCCAGGAAATCAAAAATGTCTCTGATATACGTACTGTTGTTATCCACTACCCTCTGTAAGTGAAGGGTTTGTCTACACAGATAGACGTACTTTCCATTTTACTATGTAGACTACACACTATAGATCTTGGGGGGGGGGGTGTCATTTAGCTCTTTATGGATCTTTGGAATTCCAAAGATCGTGCTTCTTTTTAGATTCTCAGTAGTAAAGTATTTTTAATACCCTGAGTGATTCTGGCTGTATAATACCATTCTTCTGCTAAGGAATCAATAAATGAATAAGCTTTCTTAACTTCTTTGAATGACACTTTCTTATAAAAATTCACACCAGACAATAGGTCAAACATTTTGTTTTCATATATTGTTCTATCTAGAACAACTATTGCTCCCCCCTTTATTAGCTTTAAACACTAATAACACATTTTTAATACAATCAAAAAACTATTTGTTTTCTCTACTAGACATATTATAGTAATTATAACTAGATTCTTTTTCAAGAGATTCAATAATCTGCAATTCACAACTATTCAGGAACATTTCCAACTGTTTTCTTAAAGGTGGATTACATGCGCTAGGTTAACAGAAATTTTCTCTCTGTATTTCAGTAGCTTAAGAAAAGAACTTAAAGTTTAACTGTCTTACATAGTCTCTAATATTGTTAAGCACTTCCATTTTTTCTGCTCTGTTGGCAAGCACAAAATTCCACCCTTTACTTAAAATACAACATTCTTCTTGAGAAAGTTCATAACTAGACAAATTGACTATTTTAAAAGAAACAGTACCTATGCTTTCCATCCTTTGTTGTTCATCCAGTTTTTTGACCGTCTTCCATTGTTTATATATCCCTTATTCAATGAAAAACAGTTACTTGAGCCTATGTCTTGTTTCCACCTTTATTTTGCTGATAAACATACACAGTCTGGGTGGAAACCAGCCCAACTGCTGTTTCTTGTGAGTTACTGCTATTTTCTTCACTTGTTTTTGTCATAGCAGTATTTTTCTTGCTATTGTGATGTTTATGAGTGTCAGAGGCACATGATAGTGTCTCTTCTTGGTTCCATTGTTTATATAACAAACGCTCTGATCTCCTAACTTCATTTGCTTCACTGCTGCCATTTCCCACTTCTAGTTGTTACTGCCTGCCTTTGCCCTCATTCTGAAGAGCAAGGCTGTATGCAGAAGCCCCACCCCCTTCAGAATCAGCACAGACTCCCTTGTACTTTTTAGTTTTCCTTTTGACAAAGCGTCATTAAGTTTAATTAAATGATCTTGTATGGCACACATCTTTGTTTCAAAATTGTCGATCAAAGTAGTCTGCTTAAGTTTTTTAAAATCAGAGCGTATTTTTTCATTTAAAATAATCATATTGTTTCTGTTTAAAGAGACAAGAAGCTCCATATATTACAGACTGGCTTTCTGATTAATATCTAGACATCTGTCCATAAAGTCTTTAGTATAATCACTTCCAATGGGTAATTTTGTCACCCTCAAACTCTTTGGTACCATCTGAGTTCTAAGACTGTTTTCAAAATAAATATTGTCCCATTAAAGCCGTTTGAGCTTACTTAAATCTCTTTTTCTTGCAGAAAAGCATCAGTCAAATTAAAGTTACGAACCTCATTTCTGCTGGGTTTTTTTTATTCTGAAATGGATTCAAAGGTGGTGCCAGGCAGCCTAAAAGTACTTAATTGCTCCTGTTGCTCCCAGCACTCATAGTTCTTTTTCTTGCAGTAGATGTACTTGCTGTCCCTTCTTGATTTAAAATGAATGACCCATTCAGTGTCATTTAAAACACATCCAGCAGGCAGTGACATAAAGCCAGAGCCAGAAGCAGTAGCTTGATTTGCCATATTACTGAACTCGAAGCCAAATCAGTAATCAAACAGTAAGCTAAAAGCTGGTTAAGACTGAAGTCCCAAAACCAAAAAAAAAAAAAAACAAAACCAAAGGAAATCAAGCTGCTTTAATAAAATCCAAGGACAATTCCACAGTAAATAATTCCAGTAAGGGCTTTCATCTGTAATAAGACTTCTTCAGACTGGAAGTTAACATTCAAAAACACACATTTAAATACTTTAAAAATCACATGACCACATACTTAGTGTTTAACCCTTTACATTTAAGATACATAATAAAATCTCTATTGTTCAGACTGGGGGGGGTTCTTGCAAAGTTAACTTTAAATTCCTTGTAGTGGACAGTTTAAAAAAATGTAAAAAATTCATTTAATCTAGAAGATGAGTTGGGATGCCTGGAATATAGTTGGCAGGTTAGAATCAATCAGACCTCCCAACCGTTCCGAATTACTCGGTTTTTACAGAGTTTTGGGGTCCAAATGAAGGGGTGCCACGATTCCCGAGTGGCACCCCTTCATTTCCAATTTTTCTTTACATTTTTGAAATTTTCGCGCTGTCGGAGCTGACGTCATCACGTGCGCAATGACATCAGCTCTGCCAGGCTACCAGCCAGTCGGAATTGAGCTCAAGGAGCTCACATCATCATTTCCAGCTGGCTGAAATGGCGGCAATTCAAGCAGTTAGAGTCGAGAGCTGGAATTTATGGCGGCAAGGAACATTTCCAGCTCGCTGAGCAGTTAGAGCCAGGATTAATGGGCCGACGACGAACAGAAGAAGAGCAGTTCACCAGGAGTAATGGCAGCAAAGTTCGCCGGCCGGGACACAGAACACAGAAGCTCCTGTTTGGCATCCTTAGGACAACCATCACTGCACATGTGGTTTCCTGAGTCAGTTCATAGAAAATGTAAGTGAAAATTTGTTCGTTTTAAAATAGCAATCTCTATAATATAATGGAGGATCTCCTGAAAGTGATATATTTGCTACATTCTAAAATACCTATAAAAATGCAGTTTTATCTCTTAAGAGTGACGCTGATGCGACATGCTTACTGACAGTGCTGAATACAATATTTTGATCTAGTTCTTGGGACCATTTGAAGGAGCATTTACTTCTAACCACATAAAGCAGCTGTAAGTTCCAATTTAAACTCGAGTGGCAGTAAAATGCCACAACAGGGAAAACTGAAGAGGGGAAGAAAATAAAAACTCAGTCTGCTTTCCTGCTGAAACAGAATGGTCTGAAGAATAATTGATACCGATATCAATATTTCTTTTACAGAGTGTTGCTGCTGTGGTTAAAAACATATGTTGCATAATGGTAAACCTTTGATCACTACAGACACACTAATTAAATGAATACGATAAATGATATTAGAGAATTCATCGGGCAGCTAATTTAAAAAAATATATATTTTCCTAAGACTGAACAATACATGGATAGCAATTGGAATTTTATTTATCTATGTTCAAACTTTGAATTTAGGTCTTTTTTTCCCACATTTAGAGTCCATATTATTATGTTGCTTTGGGTGTTTTGAAGCATATGTATAACAGTCAGCAGAGGCTGTTCCATCCTGAGGATCATAACATAACATTTCATGAAACGTCAGCACTTAGAGTGACATCTGTGATAATACATTATTAGTATTTGTTCATCTGACAGGGTGGCATTTGTAATTTAGGATTATCTTGTCTCTCATAAAGAGGTTCTAAAACAACTAAATAATATATCAGCAATTATGTCCCTTTGTTGAATGATGATATACACACATCTAAGTAAGGTCTGATGTATTTTTGGAATGGGCCCAAGTTGCCAGCTTATATCAGAAAAGGAACACTGACAGCTTTCTGTGATCTGCCCAGAGACTGCCTAAAGCAAATAATACCTCACAATATCCCACTCCTGACACACCCTATGGCACATTGCAGTAATTCACTTACTAATCCTTTCTAAGAATTTCATACACTTTTGAAGAAATATTTATTCAATATACAAGAAAGCTGTAAGAATGCTACTGGCATTTTAAACCTGGTGGATGAATTACACATTGTTTCTCTGGGTGATCCAGGTCACTGTGCATATGGATTGCTTTTATACCAAAATTCCAGGCCAGAGTGGTGTTGAGTCCATTTAGTATGAACTTTAGTTTTAGTGCATGCATCTATCCATTTTTCCAGGAATTTTCTTTTTTAAGCTGTGATTATTATTTACATATCAAATTCATGCCAGTGGATGAAAAGTTTTATTTCATTCTTGCTGATCTTTTTATGTACAAATTTGAACACAAATATATAGAGATATTTCATAAGACACATTTCTGGAGTACAGTGACATACAAAGACATCATGTGGATGACTAATAGATGGTGTGGAAGGACATTTGTCTTATTTAAACTGAAATACCTTAGGCACATCCTAAACATAAAAATTGACTAAAAACACAGAATGAAACTGGGCAGTTTGTGCATAAGACTAATGCTCTGACTTTTTAATGAGTTGCTTTCTGTGCCAAGGGAACTGGGTTGGAATCTTTCCACCTTCATTCATGTACTGTCAGCAAGTCACTTAACCAGACAAATTTATGGGGCAGTTGGGAATTTGACCTCGTCTCCTGTACTTCATGTCTAGTGTGTGTTGTATTATACAAGGAATATAATTTAATAAAGTCAGGAAGGTGTATAAAGAAAAGAACACATGTATGGTTCTTGTTTTATGTGCAAGGGGCCAATGATTTGAAAACAGCCCAAAGGTAATCTTTATCCACCACTGGCCAGATGCATTTTCTTTGGATGTGGTGTGTGTGGGTTTCAATGCTGTTTCAATGAATGTGAGTTTCAAAGGCAAAGTTTAATGTCAAGCCTATTTTCATTGTGAGACAGTATTGCTTTGTTTACCAGATGTCTTTTATTGTTTCTGCATTGTTGTGCTGTAAAATGTAAAAATAGAATTCAAATCATTGTAGAAGTAAAGCAGTATGCATACATTAATAGTGTTTATGGTAAATGGGGCAAAATAGCCAGGTAACAGGACACTGGAATGGCTGCAGGGGGACTCTGGTGCCATGTTTTGGTTGTCTGTTCTTCAATTTGCGTTTGAAAGTTGGTATCCCACAATTCCATTGGAGTGGGCGGGGTTACATAATTATGTATGCAAATTAGATGGTAATCAGCGTACCGATTTGTACCTATTTTTCATGGGCCTTGTCCAGATTTTTGATGTTTCCAGGTTGAGAGGTATGGAATCAATACTTGCTACTCCCCTGGTCTGAACAATAGAGAGGATTTTATTATGTATCTTAAACATAAAGGGTTAAAACACTAAGTGTGGTCATGTGATTTTTAATGTATTTAAATGTGTGCTTTTGAATGTTAACTTCCAGTCTGAAGAAGTCTTATTACAGATGGAAGCCCTTACTGGAATTATTTACTGTAGAATTGTCCTTGGATTTTATTAAAGCAGCTTGATTTCCTTTGGTTTTGTGTTTTTGGTTTTGGAATCTGCAATAAATAAACTTTATAACAAAAGGAAAAATTGCTGTCCAAGACTAAGAAGGTGTAGGTGCCCAATTGGAAGCAATGTGTCCTTAGCCTGAACAAGCAAATAAGAGCACTAGTGAAATCCTGCAAAGCAAACTTTGAGTCCAGATTGGTCACATCTACTTGAGACAATTATAAGGGCTTCTTCACATATGTCTGCACCCTCAAAGGAAGCACCCAGATCTGTTCAGAACTGGTGGTCAAGGACACCACATATACAAATGCCTTAGATATATTAAATTTGCTGGCTGACAGATTCAGCAAAAACTTTACCCCTCTGTCCCCCCATCAGTAAATCAGGACATCTCCAGTACGTGCCATCTTCCCCTTATATCTAGGGAATAGGTCATCACTGCTCTCTCAAAGGCAAAAAATACAGCCTCCATGGGATCCGATAACATCCCAGGCTGCATCCAACATGAACTTAGGCAGGAACTTGCAGCACCATTAGGCACCCTATTAAACTAAATCCTGAGTACCGGCTTCATCCCAGCTGAGTGGAGAAAAGCCACTGTCATCTCTTTACACAAAGGTGGAGCATCCATGCAAGCTGGGTGTTGTCATCAATTCCGCTAGTGATGTGGACATCCTCCAAGAGGGTATCACTTAGACAAATGACTGGTGTCAGAAGCATGGCCTCAAGCTGAATACTAAAAAATGCATCATCATCTCCTTTGGGGAGAGTGACGTCCTCACAAATTATCACATTAATAACACCATCCTAAGCATACAATCAGTCGTGAGGGATTTGGGCATCCAAATTGATAGCAAGCTGAGTTTTGATCACCATGTTGCTTCCGTTGTATGGAAAGCCTTCTACATGGACCACCTCATAAGTAAGGGTATCTCATTCAGTAACAAGAATGTCATAACATCCCTGTATTCTTCCCTTATAAGGTCCATTATTGAGTACAACAGCCCTTTTGGCATGTACCTTGTAAAGCACATGCAGCAGCTGGAAAGACCACAGAGGTTCCTCATCAGGAGAATCCAGGGCCTCAAACATCTATCATACACAGATAGGCTAAAAGCCCTTTCCCTCCACTCAGTTTCATACGGACTCCTCAGAGGTGACCTCTGTCTGGCATACAAGGTGATCATGGACCTCACCTTGAAGGGACTGCTGCATATCGGAAAGTCAAGCTCCACTCGAGTAACCCACATGTGCAGCCTCAAGAATTGTTGGCGAGACAGATTTGTGTCCCAGAAACACCCTCATCTATGGAATGACTCCATCTCCACATCAAGCAGAGCACCTCTTTACCCCTTTTTAAGCACAACCTGAATAACTGGATGGGAAAGAGAAAATATACCTCTGGGATTCCACCCATGTCCCTGATGGACAGGGGCATAGGGTGCTGATTTGTCTAAACATGGGCTAAACTTGTGGCTAGGCTTATAAGGGCCTCAGGGACAATAGTCCAGTAAACTCCTATGATCCTGTTATCCTATACCAACTCCACGGTTGCACCACAGTGGAGAAAAAGGAAACAAACAATAACCTTCTACTAGCTAGCAATGTGCAATACATTTGAATGAAACTCATTGCAACTTTAATCTTTTTAACTTAAACTGCTTAGCGGAAATTCCGCTGCAAACCTATATGACAGCCAGCTAACAACATAAACACACACACACACACACACACACACACACACACACACACACACACACACACACACACACACGTGCACAAACACATGCGTGCATACACACACACACACTCACACACACACACACACACACACACACACACACACACACACACACACACACACACACACACACACACACACACACTGTATCATAAGTATAATAAATAAAATAAAACTCGCTGGATTACACACGGCAAGTAGCTCTTTAATAGAAAAAGTGAGCACTTTCGCAGAGTCCTCTCTGCTTCATCAGACATGTTATAACAGTTAAAACATTGTTTAAATAGTAATGCATCATGGTACCAACCAATCAATTCCATGTTAAAGTTAGTAAACCAATTAATAATACTTATAATATAAAAATACACATATAAAAACAGTACAAAGAGTAAACACATCCCTGAATTTTCTGAAAGCAATATTAAAAACTATAAAAATATAAAATAGAGAATACTAAATAAGCTGGAGCATTAATGCTTTAAGGCTCTATTTCTGAGGAATGGTTTCAAGGAAACCTTAGAGTTTAGACCAGGCGGTCTATTCGCTTGGAACTTAATAATCCATTCCTGTTCCAAAGCTTCAGTACTATTAATAATATTCCCACCTCTTTTATTTCTATGAACAATATGGAGAACTAAAAACAATGTTTTACATAATAGTAGTATGCACCCTGGATATACAAAAGCCAATGTTTTGAAAGGACAGACAGTCCATTGTATGTGGTTACATAATGATGAAGCCACTCCCTGTGAAGCATTGACTCTTCTTAAGCATAAATTTAGTGAAAGGGGGTATAAAATGAATGATATTGAAAGGCAGATTGATTTAGCATGGAAAGAAAGAGAAGGGAAATGTCAACCTTACTATAATAGAAGAAGAAAAAATCATGCCAATAATTTAGCCATTGATAATGTGAATGTTATGACAACAACTTCAAGAACAGTAAGAAATCTAGAGGGTAACACACTATGAGTACCACTGACTTTTGCAAGCAATGTTAATATAGTTTTTGACATAGTTAAAAATAATTGGGATATCCTATACAGTGTGAAAGAACTTGATGGAGTGATAAGAGATACACCATATTTCTCTTTTAAGAATAATAAGTCTCTTAAAAGGCAATTGTGCTATAAAAAGATAGATGGGCCAAAGTATGTAAAGTCTGATAGGATGGGTACGTTTGCCTGCAGGAGATGTACTGCATGTCCATTTATATTTGGTGGTGGACAATATATACACCCTGTTAGAGGTTTCTCTATTTATACACACGTTCATGCTGACTGTTATACCGGGAATATAGTATATTTTAGTTTTTGTACGAAGTGTCCTGCCTAGTATATAGGTAAAACGAATCAATTACTGAAGGACAGAGTTTTAGAACATATGAGAGATATCAGGAAACAATAAAGAAAGCAATGCATTATCAATGCATGTGATGAACGAGGTAAATACACATAGCTTTAAGTTTTTAGTTCTCCATATTGTTCATAGAAATAAAAGAGGTGGGAATATTATTAATAGCACTGAAGCTTTGGAACGGGAATGGATTATTAAGTTCCAAGCTTAACTTGCTGCTCTCATTTGTAAGACATGCAGTACCACAAGCATATGATGGACTGTTCACTGTGCACTAACACATTATATGTTTGCCACTACAAGGAACTGACTCTAAATAACATTAAGACTCATCCCTAATCTAGGTATTCACCCTGCATTTCCAATAAATGAAAGTTTTCCTGGGGATTCAGTCAAGTCAACCATTCAAGCTAACCCTCAAGGAACATTCAGAAATCCAGCAGACCATTTGGATGGCTGTGCTGTCTGAGATAAACTTGATTTGCTAATTTTCTTTACTATCAATATATATTAAATACAATTTAACCTAATGTGTTTTGTTCTTTTTATAATGAGTATAAGACAGCTCATCTGCAGTTACTCCAATTGATTGTATACAGTAAACAAATAATTGTGTATGTATTAAACACACACAAGCACAGACATACGCGCACGCGCGCGCACACACACACACACACACACACACTCACACACACACACACACACACACACACACACACACACACACTCACCCTTCACCTGACTATGCTCATGCACACAGTCACTCATATGCTCACACACTCACCTACCCTACCTATTGCTTCATTTGGGATTTGCAACCACCAATGCAGACAAATATGCGCACACACCCCCCCACACACACACTCATTCTTATATTTAGCTACAAGTATACATTGATGAGTTCCACTCTTCTATGAAGTTTAATACAAATTATCCATTTTAGAATGTTTCTTACCAAGTAATATATCAGTGGATGCCAGCCATGTGCTATACATCTAGACTATTATTTATATAATTATTCAGTTTCCTAGAATAAGATTTGCATTTGCAGTATAAGCAGGCTGTATAGCAAGTTAGGTTATGGACACTAAAGTGGCCAAATGTTTAAAATTACACATAAAGTGGTCAAAGTTAAGAGTGATTGGCAAAATTAGTTATAGGTTCATAAGTGACCACTAGGGGTATATATTATAAAGTCGAACGCTTACCTTATCGAATACCTAAACATCGACCTGTCGTCATCGAGCCACATAAACAGTGAATGCCCTAAACCGCGACATTGTGTTTGCACTCTGTATTCTTTCTATAAGAAACCTTTGTGGACATTTCAGTTGCTGCAGGTGTCTGGTGAGGTACATACCAAAGGGTACATTACACTCTATGATGGAACTGATGAAGGGTGAGCACATTGGTGAGATGATCTCTCTAAACTTAGATGCCATGCCCTTGCTTATAACTTGAGCAAGATAAAAGTTTTTTCTTATAACCTTGAATGCATTTTGGTCAAAGGCTATGTTACTATCTACATGAGTTCACCGAGCCCTGACTAGTGAATCAACTTTTAGTTGTGTTTTATTGATTACATAGTTATCCAGGGGTTGCAGAATTCCTAAAGGGTACTGTAGAGCATTTCCTGGATGTTCTTCATCTCACATTGCTGCAGTCCTAACAATTGGGTAGTCCGCTGTCCTCGGTCGGCCCGAATATCAAAGTATAAGGCTGACGTCGGTCAGGGCGCATTTGACTGACGTCAGTACGTCAGGGTACAAATGCGCATGACCGGCGTCATATCCTCAGTCTTTTTTGCCGCATGGTCCGATGCAGAAGCAGTATTGCAAGTGCCGGTTGGCATTCTGAGATTTTTCAGTTTAGAAGTTTCAGACTGGGTTCAAAGTTGGCTAAGTACCCCGTTGGGGAATATTTTAGTTTTTTCTTGCCTCAGTCATTTACCGGATGTCAGAAAAAGTTAATAATTGCATTTCTTGTGGGAAACAGATACCGCATAAAGATTATCATACTTTGTGTATTCCTTGCTTAGGGCCTGAGCACGACGTTGTTGGCTGTTGCTCTTGTGCTAGATTTAATAAACGCACTATAAAGAGGCGGTTGGATTGTGCGAGGTTAGTCTTTGGGAAGCGGTGTAACTATAAAATGCCGTTGGATGCTCCGACGCCCGCTTCTTCAAAGAAGCGCAAGGACAAGGCAGTTAAGCCTAGGCTTGAAGAACCGTCAGTCCCTGACGCCGGTTCTTTAGAGGTGTCGGTGGAGCCGGTGGCTCCACCAGAGGTTTCTTTGTGTTCACAGGGGGAGACCTTGTTATTACAAGATGTGGCCTCTCAAGAGACTAGTCAGGCAGAGGGGGCTTCTCATATTACTATACTCCCCTCCCTTCCTAAGGTGGCTAGGCCCTCTCCTTCTGTTTCCAAGGCTTCCCCCAGGGGCAGGCCAGGTTTAGCTTCAGTTAGTGTTACCCCTAGCTCTTCAGGTACTGTGCCCAAGAAGCATATGCTTAAAATGGCAGAAGATTTGATTACTTTGATTAGGGGTTCTATGCCCCCTCCTCATAAGCGGCCTAGGGTGGAGCCTGAGCTGGGGGGTTTTGAGCAGGCTTCAGATGTTTCAGAGTCTTCGGCTGAAGACTTGCAGGAGTACTCTCCTTATTCTGATTCTGATGTGGATGATTCTACTCCTTCTGCTACTCCCCCTGAGGATTTTTCTTTTTCAGAAACTCTTCATTCCATGAGGGAGCATTTTAAGTGGGAAGGTCAGGACTTCTCTGATTCCAGAAAAAGGCTTAGGGAATTTCTGTTGTTACCCCAGCATAGGCCTTTGGCTATACCTCCTGTTTTGACTGTAGTGGAAGATGTTTTTATGGAAGCTTCTCTTAATCCTGATTCTTTGCCTCCTGCTCCTGTTAAGCCGGATAGGTATTACAGGGTGCCTGAAGCTCATAAGTATCTTTTTAAGAGTCCTAGGGCAGACCCGGAAACTGTTAGCCATGGGCCTAAAGGTGTTAAGGCTTCTGTTGTTAAGAATCCGGTTCCTGCAGACAAGGAGGCTAGGGCCTTGGATAGATGGGGCAAGAAAGTCTATACTTCTTCCACTCTTGCTATGAGGGCTCTGAATTGCCAGTTTCACATGTTGAAATACAAAAATTATCTCCTTTCACAATTGAAATCTAAGGTTGATGCTCTGGCAGTAGGTATTGATTGTAAGGAGCTGCAAGATTTAGTGCACGTTTCTGAACAGGTGGGTAAGCATTCTTTGCAATGTGGTTTTGATGCTGTACAGGCCTCGTCTAGGGTGGCTGCCACTGGGTCAGTTCTTCGCCGGCACGCCTGGCTTAGGGATCAGAATTTGTCTGAACATGTTAAAACAAGAATTTTAGATGCTCCTTTACAATCTGACGTATTGTTTGGTCCTCCTGTTGAGACAGTTTTAAAGAAAATGGAGGACAAAGCTAAGTCTATGCAGACTGTTAAAGATTTTTTGCAAGTCCAGCCTCCAAAGTTTAGTAGAAATTGGCCTACTAAGGGGTGGACGTATCCTTCTTATGATTCCCAGTCTAGGGGTAGATCTAGACGTGGTAAGGGCAGAGCTCAGGGCTCTTTCAGGCCTAGAACAGGAAGTTCTCCTGCACAGGCTTCGGGTGAGGGCAGGGGTCAGTCCTTTCGTAAGCAGACCCAATGACCTACCTTTTCAGCTGCCAGAGCCTGCTCGTCTGGCAGCACCTTTGGGGGGACGGTTGGCACTTTTCAAAGAAAATTGGTGTTTAATTACCCAAGACAGATGGGTATTGGATATCATACACCACGGCTACAGGTTTTATTTCCATACCTTGCCTCCTTTCACAGGCATGCCAGACGTTCCTCCTCAACAAAGACTAGAGGCTCACAAGCAGGTTTCTCTGTTGCTCCAACTAGGGGCCATACAGCCGGTCCCTCTGCCAGAAGTGGGCCTAGGATTTTATTCTCGCCTGTTCCTAGTACCAAAGAAGGGGAACACATGGAGACCAATTTTGGATTTATCTATCCTCAACACTTATCTGGACATTCCCAAGTTCAAAATGTTGACGTTGCAGCAGCTTTTACCTCTGCTGGGCAAAGATCATTGGATGGTAACTTTGGATCTCAAGGAGGCTTACCTTCATGTTCCTATCAGACTAGGTTGCAGAAAGTATCTGCGTTTCGAGCTGGGACTTCTCACTATCAGTTCTCTGCATTGCCCTTTGGCTTATCTACTGCGCCCAGAGTGTTCACGAAAATTCTGGCTCCAGTGATAGCTTTCTTCAGACTAAAAGGTATACAGATCTATCCTTATTTGGACGACTGCCTAATTCTGGCTCAAGGAAGAGAAGAGCTCCTTCATCATTTGGAATATGTGATAGCAGTGCTAAGATGCCTAGGGTATTCTGTGAACGAAATAAAGTCCAGTCTAGTACCCTCTCAAGACATGTGCTTTCTGGGTGTGAGACTGAATACAGCATCCCAGATGGCCTTTTTAACCCCGGACAAACAAAAGAGTCTATCCCTTTACTTCCTTCAACTATCTCATCAGTCCGGGCTGACTGCAAGGACAGTCCTTCAAGCCTTAGGGTTCATGGCATCTTGTATTCTGGTGCTTCCCAATGCCAAACTGCATATGAGGAAGCTACAATGGTATCTCAGAAATGTATGGACACAGCACTGCCAGGATCTGGACACTGTCATTCAAATAATACCTTGCATTCAAAAGGAATTTTTGTGGTGGGCTCAGGAATGTCACCTAAACAAGGGACTCTCTGTGACCCGGCCAGAGGCGAGTCAGATTTTAACGACAGATGCCTCAGACAAAGCTTGGGGAGCTCATCTCAATGGAAAGTGGATACAAAACAAGTGGCCTGTCAGACTACAACATCTACATATCAACATGAAAGAGATGTTAGCGGTCCAGTTTGCATTAATTGCTTTCAAGGAATTACTTCTTCCAGGGCAGGTGTTGATTCTAACAGACAACACAACTGTCATGTGGTACATCAACAAGCAAGGGGGAATGCATTCTTATCCTCTATGCAGGCAAGCAATGATTTTGTGGGAGACTGCTCTCAGTTTACAGCTCAATCTTCTGGCAAGGTTTCTGCCAGGAGCACAGAACTCCTTAGCAGATGTGTTGAGCAGACGAATTATGGATCCCCACGAGTGGAAATTGGATCCTCATGTATTTCAGCAATTGACAGTGTCATGGGGAACTCCAGACATAGATCTGTTCGCTTCTCCACTAAACCATCAGCTGCCAAAGTTTTGCACAAAAAGGTTTCATCCCACAGCTTGGAGAGTGGATGCTCTTTCCTTCAATTGGAGCAATCTTCATGTGTATGCCTTTCCACCTCTGCCTCTCCTCCTAAAGGTACTTCTGAAAGTCAGACAGGACAAGCCAAGGATGATCTTAATAGCTCGGATTGGCCTCGACAACACTGGTACCCATTACTGAGAAGTCTGGTATGGAAGCCTCCATGGCCTTTGCCTTCGATTCCACACCTATTGTCGCAGGAGGACAGCCATTTGCTAAATGTCAAGCTTCACTCTCTGCACCTCACAGCCTGGCATATTCTGTTTTGAACCATAGTGGGCCTCCACTTCCTCAGCAAGTTTTGAATGTTATCTTGGAAGCTAGGAGGCCTAGTACAAGGAAAGTGTACGCAGACAAATGGAAGAGATTTTTGTTTTGGAGTGCAGCAAAAGATTTTGATGTTTCTGAGCCTAATTTGTGTGTGGCTCTTCAATATCTTACTGAGTTACTAGACAAAGGTTTGTCTTTCTCTTCTATTAAAGTTCATGCTGCAGCAATTTCAGCTCACTATGATTGCAACCCACCATTGTTTTCTCATCCTTTGTTCAAGCAATTTCTTAGAGGGGCAAAGAATATAAGACCCCCACGAAGAGCTCCTACTCCTGCTTGGGATCTCAATTTTGTGTTGGAGAAACTCACTCTACAACCTTTTGAGCCTGCAGCTACTGCTGAGTTGAAGTATTTATCATGGAAGACTGCTTTTTTGTTGGCCATTACCTCTGCGAGACGGGTTTCTGAATTACAGGCCTTTATGGCAGTTGAGCCTTTCTTGATTTTCCATAAGGATAGGGTATCATTACGTACTAATCCTTCCTTTATGCCTAAGGTGGTTTCTAGTGTGGCTTTGAACCAAACTATTCATTTGCCTACGTTTTATGCAAATCCCCAGAATAAAGGGGAAAAGATTTTGCACACTTTAGATGTCCACAGGCAGTTGCGTTATTATTTGGACAGAACTAAAGGTTTCAGGCAGTCTCAGCAGTTGTTTGTTTCTTTTGCTTTGAGTTCTCAGGGCAAGCCTGTATCAAAACAAACTATTTCTAAGTGGATTGGGTTTTGCATTGCTTTCTGTTATTCCCATCATGGCAAGGAGATTCCAGCTGGGATTAGGCCTCATTCCACTAGGGCTACTGCCACTTCAACAGCTTTTTTGAGGGGAGTGGCAACTAAGGATATTTTGGAGGCAGCTACTTGGAGTTCTGTACATACTTTCTCTAAGCATTATCACCTGCCACTTTACTCTAAGTCTAGGGCTGGTTTTGCCACTGCTGTTTTGCAGGGCATTTTGGCAGCTCCTGCTTCCTTGTAGTTAGCCATCCTCCCTTATCTCTGCTTTGGGATTCTACCCAATTGTTAGGACTGCAGCAATGTGAGATGAAGAACATAGTACAGTTTTGTACCTACCATAAATGTAGATGTTCGAAGATCCACATTGCTGCAGTCCAATACCTCCCTCCTTCCCCTCTGTTGTTAGAGGTGGTTGTGTGGGTTGGGTTGTACATTTTGTGTATATTGTATATATTGTACTATAGTTAGTGCAAGGGTGGTTGGTTGGTTGTTTGCTGTCTTTTGGTTTTGACCTTTCTTTTTAGGGTCTTCTGACATCTGGGGCAAGAAAAGACTGAGGATATGACGCCGGTCATGCGCATTTGTACCCTGACGTACTGACGTCAGTCAAATGCGCCCTGACCGACGTCAGCCTTATACTTTGATATTCGGGCCGACCGAGGACAGCGGACTACCCAATTGTTAGGACTGCAGCAATGTGGATCTTCGAACATCTACATTTATGGTAGGTACAAAACTGTACTTTTTGAGTTTTATGCCATGGCTTTGGCATCAGGTGTTTGTCTGTGTTAGACCATCAAGGGGGGATTCAATATCTGCTCCCAGTTTGTAATCATCTGCAAACTTGGTTAGCCAGAGGTCTTTGACATTGGCTTTG
This sequence comes from Protopterus annectens, assembly GCF_019279795.1. Lineage (NCBI taxonomy): Eukaryota > Metazoa > Chordata > Ceratodontiformes > Protopteridae > Protopterus > Protopterus annectens. Next base: position 1,537,718,154 of record NC_056731.1, read on the forward strand.
ACATCTGAGAAGCAGATGCCAAAGATGAGTGGGCCTAGCCCAGACCTTGAAGAACTCCACTGGTGACCTGCCTCTATGTGAAGATGGCCTCACTGATTCTAACCTTCAGGGTCCTATCAGTGAGCCAGCTAGCTAACCAGTGTTATAAAATGATTTATACCTACTTCTGTAAGTTTGTTTACAATGTGCGAGTTGGGTGTTGTACCAAGTTATTTAGCCAGATCTAGGTAGACAGTGTGCCCCATTTTCCCTTCATCCTTTGCCTTAGTGATGTTTTTAAAGAAGTCTACCAGATTCAGTAAGCATGAAACTTCCTCTGACAAAGCCAAACTATGAAGAAATCCAGTGTGTGGAGCTCTCATATGTCCTTGTTGATAATTTTTTCCATGACTATACAAATGAGACCAGTCAGACTGATGGGTCTGTGTTTTCAGGATATGTTGAAGGTCCTCCCATATGAAGGTAGATGAAAGTCGTAGTCCTCCATTCATCTGGCACAAAGCCTGGTTTATGACTATAGGTTAAATAATGGCTCCAGTGGCCCAGATAAGTCATACTTTAGACTGTTTAAGAGGCAGGGTGGGATGTTATTGGGGCCTATTGAGGCCACGTTCTTTGCTTTAGTGAGTGCAGCTAGTTCGTGTTCCCCAGTTATAGTTGGAGGGGTTATGCCTGAGGGTATTTTTGGGAGTCTGATGGGGGCGGGTGGGTAATGTTGGAAATGGAATTGTCCAGTAACTGGTTTGATATATCACCAAGCTTGGTGAATGTGGCACTATTATCCACATGTTTAGCACATTGCTTGTGCTGCCCTTCAGGTTTCTGACATTGCTGTAGAAGGTTTTATGTTTATCTTTCACCTGGGAGGCGGTCTTTGCTTGACCTAATTAGCCCTCTTATTTGCCTATTTACTTTGATGAGTTTTTATCTTTATGGGAATTACCTTTCGTGATGTTTGCCATATTTTTTCTTTTGTTGTATATCCTGTTTAATTTAGGATTCCAACAGGGAAGTTTTTATCTGGGGCTACTCCTGGGCTTACTTCTGGAGGGTACAACAGCCTCTGTGCAGCCAGTGGCATGGTTGTGCAGAGTTTCAGACAGAAATTCAGCATAGGTTGCTGTGTTCTCAGGGTATGGATGGACAATGAATGTTGACCAACCATTACTTAATAAATGGTAATTTCCCTCGGAATACTTCCTAACTGTTAGTGGTTTTAATTGGATTACAGAATTGATTTTGATTTCAAAGCAGACAGCTTTATGGTTGGACCTTACCAGGGAGGATGAGACACTAGGGGTAGAGAAATGCAGCATTCTCCCATATTTGTGAGCACAAGGTCCAGTATGTTGGAGCATGTAGTGGGCTTATTCACTATTTGGTCAAAGGTGTTTGTATTTATGAAGTCCAGAAATCTCTGTGCATGCAAATCTGAGGCCATGTAGGATATTTAGTATATAGTAGGGGTAATTAAAGTCTCCATGAGTAGAGTGTTGGGTTGGATGGCAAGTGTCCAACCAAACACTAAAAAAAAAAATGAAATTGGCTTGAGAAAAAGAACCAGGCAGCCAAAATAATTCCAAAAAACTTTAATGAAAATTAACACTTTCACCTAGTCACAGCAAGGCTTCTTTAGGGTTAAAATACCAATGGTACAAATCCATTTAATAACCATCCATGTTAGTGACATCACAAGAGCTGCCAATCAAAATTGAACATGTCACATCATGAATATTTGAATATACATGAAAAAAATTAAATATCTGCAAAAATGCAAAATATTAAAAGTTTGTCTAAAAAAAAAACAAAATAAACTATTTAAAATGCACTTGCACTAAGTTTTAAAACTGCATAAATAGAGATTTGCTCATTTAATCTAGGCTTTAAAGTGGCATTTAGTTTTAACTGCAAAATAACTTCTTTGTATTCTAAAAAGCTTTCAAGATCACATCCTCTCTCATTATATGATATCCTGTCAACCACAAAAATATATATATTTTTTAAATTAAGACACTCCATTGAATGCATGAAGAAGGCATTAGGTGACCTTTTGTGTTTTTATATCCCTCAGGTGTCCACCAATCCGTTCTTTGAGACATCTATTAGTTTTACCTAGATAGAGTGCCTAGCATGTCTGACAAGTTATACAGGATGCTAAATATATAACCATTCTACTGTCACCAGTGTTATTTTAACTCTGAAGAAGCCTTGCTATGACTAAGCGAAAGCACTCCATTTCATTAAAGTTTTTTGAAATTATTTTGTCTGCCTGGTTCCTCTACTCAAGCCGGTTTCTTTCTTTTTTCTTTTTTTGGTTTAGTATTTGAATGGTAAGTGTCTCCAGTAGGTCTAAGTATGCAGTGTGAGTTTCTTGGGACATGGAGGGTGACCTAGTGCTGGCTAGAATATTGTATGGGATCTTGTCTATGGTGATCTGCATGTGGATATACTACAGCATGCCATTCTGTTTTACCACCCTAGAAGTATGCTTGTTAGTGATGCATATTGAAACACTTCCACCTTTAGCCCTTTTCTGTGCAGCTACTGGTCTAAAAGTGCAGAAGGCACTGAAACCTTGCACTGCCAGTGAACTGTCTGCCACTTTAAACCATGCCTCAGTAACTGACAGATGTCTATATTCTCAGGTGTGAGAAGGGCTTGGATGGAGTGTAGTTTTTCAGTTAGGCTCTTGGCATTGAGCAGTAAGACTTTGATCTTCATTTGAGCTGAATTTGGTATGTTGGTAGGTTTGTCAATGTGGCATTGTCTAAAAAAAGGCACTATGGGGGTGGATAAGGCTTTAGCCAGTGTTCAAAAACCTAGACAGGAAAGGTGTAGAACATCCTTGGCAAAGCAATGTGATCTGTTAACCATGTCATTTCAATCTCAAGCTGACAAATATTGGATTCTCTTAAAATGACATCAGAAACACAACCAGTTGTTAAAATGAATCGTTTTTTGCTCATGTTGTGGCATTATCCTCTGTGATGGTAATATGCTGCTCAGTGCTAGGCTCATACCAGCATGAGGCAGATAGTCTGAAAGCTCTATAATGCCTGTCTTCATGTAGTCCAGGGACTGGAATAGAATTAAAACATGGCAATGAACCTAAAATTTTACGTGGACTATTATATTATAGTGCAGATCAACGTGTGACTAATAGAGTAATAGCAGACCTTAAAACACTACCGATTTATCAGTTCATTTAACATGTCATAGTAGTAAAATAAATAAATAAAATGCAATTTGCAAATTCCTAATGTATACCTATATTTAAAATGCATCTAAAGATAATATACAGCCTCATTTTAACTGTCAGATAAAGTAGTATTTCAGACTGGGATAATACTGAACATACATTCACAATGCATGGATGATACTATCTATCATTGTTCTAAGATACATTTATCAGACCTAATTACTGCTGTAAAAAGAACTCATGCCTCCTCAATTAACCTTTATCATATCAAATTTATCCAGAAAAAGGTGATATTTTTACAGCTAGCAGAATTGCATCATTACCTAGCATAGCTTTCATCCTACTGTGCTATACAAAGACCCTTAAGTCCAGCAGCAGGACATCAGAGATTGCGGCCTGTGTTGGTTTAAAAAGCTGCCTTCTGGGTAGATGTTCTGAAAGCATTTAACATACTTCATCTGCTTCACAGTGTTTTGTAATATTGTTCTTGCATTATGCTGATTTAGTAAATGCTCTGTGCCTTAACATGTTGAAAATTCTTCTTCTTGTGTCCTTCGATGCATTACACATCGAGCAACAAAAATATCTGTGCAGTTTATATAAGCCTGCTGGTTGCTTTTCAATTCCACTTTTAAACTGTCACTTTTACAGGCAAGATTTAAAGCAATTATTCTACTGGTTAGTAGTGTGAAGAATTATTTTAAAAGCATAATTTTTCTGACTCTGAGGTAAAAACCTTTTTATTCTTTCTCCAGAGCTTTCTATTTTTATTCAGTGTGTTAAGATTGCTATGCAATGTTATTGCAGCATTACAACGCATTATTACATTTTATTTCATTTCAGTTGTAAAGCTGGTTGTTTTACATTACACCAACATGATCATTTTTAGTAAAAGCCACAAGAAACTGACAATTTCAGTTAGAAGTACAAACTTCGCAAAACATGTCTTGCTCCCCAGGCCGTGTTGTATATTCTTTTCTGGCAGTGATATAAGACATTATTGAAGCTTGACACAAAAACAGAAGAGAAAGCAAGAAAGTGCAACACATTGGAAAATCAAGAATAAAAGAGATGCTGAGGGACAAAAAGAGTTAGGGAGTGTATGCATTATTTATTATATATGTCATTTGTCATGGATACATACCCACATTAAAACCCAAGGGGTTAACAACATTCTTGAGTTTGTCAATCTAGGTGCAAAATATTTCAACCACCCCATCTAAATCTGAAAGCAATGACAGATTAGACTATAGTAAACCGCAAAAATCATATGACAGTCTTAATTCATTGTTTCTGTTTGGAGTATTTTGTAGACAAAGCCTGTGAGTCTTATGTTTCTGTAGTCATCAGGGTACGTGGTGGAACCTCTCTAATCATAGGGATGACACAATTGCACCCCCATGTCACAGTCATGAAGCCAGGTGAGAGGCTGCTATAGAACAGATTGTTGGGTCGGACAATGAAACAGTCCTTCATGCTGACAGAAAGAACCGCGTATGCTTTCAGGATCCACGGAGCTAGGATTTTTCATCACACATCTAGTGTTTAGGACTTGCTCAGAGAAATTCTTTGTGATAGGGGCAAAAAGAGAGTGATAGATACAGAGGCATGGTGGAGATGAACTGGAGAAAGATGATCTTATTTTTTTGCTTATATGCTGGCTATGCCTTCAGAGCTGAGAAGGTAGTGTCATTATGTATCAACTCTGAACAGTACTCGATATTGTATCTAAGCTTCTTGACATAGTTAAAGGTGGACTTTAAAAAAAAACATAACTAATCATCCATCTACTTTGTGCTTTTAATTTTAATAGACATCCAATAGATGCCAGTTGATTAAGCCCTGGCTATCCTACTGCTTTAAGATACAAGGTCCAATATAATTCTCGTTTTCCAGAATTAATAACCAAGCTCCACCCCCTAGGATTTTGTTTAACTTTTTCAATTGCTATAAATGTAAACTTATGTCTTGGGTATTCCATGTTTAAATAAGGCATTGGTCATTCTCTGTTTATTAATTTCATAAATGTGTTTGTAAATCCTACTCTTCAATTTCCATTCGGTTTTGCCAATAAAAAAAGCTGAATAACATCAGACACAAAGCTCCACATATAATACCTATGGTGTTACAATTAAATTTACTTTTAATTCTAAGTTGACAGCCATTGATATCAAAAAGTTCACCTGTAAGAATATATTGACATAGGCTATAACTGCCACATTTAATCATATGGTAAGTTGCAGCATTATTGTTTTAAATAGTATGACGTTCAACCAAATCCTTCAAATGGTGACCCTTACTAAACACTATTTTGTATGTCCATAAGTTAAGTCTTCTTTTTGTTTTTTAGCCCTAGTACACAGCAAACCAGACAATTCTTCTGGTCAGCTTTATAAAGGGATACTTGTGCTCAGTCGGCTCAGTGGATTACCAAAAATAAATACTTTAATATGACTAGAATCCCCATATTACTCCATGCAACATACTGTGTCATCTGAAAGTCCCTTTGAGTGGCTTATTTTTGTTTAAAAGTTATTTCAGAGGCTCTGCCATGGATACAAAATGTACCTATGAACAGACAGCAAAGTTTAATGCTGCCATATTAAAAGTTTTACTATGCATCTGAACAGCTTGGCAACCTGCTAAAACTGTGTAGGCAATACTTACAGATAAAAATATTTTCTTCCACTCTTACATACACTTCCTGCTCTTTACCGAAAGACTAAGGTAATTTTTATTAAGACATTTGTATGGCATTGAAATTTCATTGTTTGTAAGCTGCACTCTTTGGGTAAGATTACAAAGTAGAAGGACAAAAGGAGAGGTTTACTGCAGGGGACAAATAAACCCCAGTATGAAGTATGGCATGCCAAACTGACCACCTGACACAATACTGTGGGTATAGATGTGTATCCGAACACAACTGTTATGATTCCCCATTAACACAGAGAATGGAAAACTAGGCATATAGGGAGGGATATCAGCAGCAGCAGAACTGCATATCATGTGATCATATTGTAGCCATGGGGCAAGAGAGTCACCAACATGCAGTGCTCAAGTAATCAACCAGCCTCTCTCCTGGCTGAGGATAAGTCCATGAATCCCACATATCCAGCTGATGTATGCAATTAGCAGTTGCAAAATAGTGGTGTGGCATTTTTGAATCACTACCAACCACTTTGTTTACATATAATATAAACTTAAATTAAAGGTATCTGCAAGCCTGAGGTAATCATGAGTCATGAATCCAACCTACATAGAGAAACTCATTATACAAATGAGTCTTTGTCTGGTTGAATGCACTTTTCCATAAAAGCCATTGCTTTAGGAAAAACTCCTAGATTAAACCTTACATTTAAGCTGAAAGTAAAAATATGACCTCAGGGAGGTATTTGCACCACTAATTCAAGTCAAAATTAAAAAAAAACTATTTACAGAATAAGTCTCAGTACTTAAACAATGTAGAACTTTGCAGAGACTTAAAATAAATCATGTTTAATCAATGTTAAATGACAAATTCCATAATTCATACAATAAGAGAAGACATATAATGAGGAAAGCAGTTTGTAAGGCTATTCACATAAAAAAGTATCATATTCTAAGATACAGCACTCACTTTTGTATTTCTTTTCAGCAAGCCTTAGTACCAGTAAGCACTGGAACCTTGAAATTGCATGCCTCTATCTGAATTGAATATAACAATGGATAAAGGTATCACAAAGTTGAAATATTAGCTGTAAGATCTAATGTACATTATACACCCATCAAAATAATTTCAGTTTGTCCCAATTAAATAAAATAAGTGTGTTTTACATGCAATAAAGAACTATATGCATCACCAGATGTAATAAAATCATACACCATTGTATAATTCCTCAGTAGACCCTCTAATTTAATGTATCTAAGAACAGATAACTATAAATTTAGATCTAATTCTATATGTTGCATGGGACATGGCATGGCATTGTGTATTACTGAAATGAAGTGATAGGAGAAACCATTTTTTCTTAATTTGACAGAGCAATGTACGTATGTAAGAGAAGGATGACAGACATAGTTAAAACACAAAATCACTGTCTATGAATTGTGGTTTAATCAGAAATTTGGGAAGTGGTATAATACACTGGGTGAGGTTTGATTTCTGGAAGAGATAAGTGGGTTGCAGAAGAATTAGGAATGCTTTTCTGGCTACTGCTATGAGTCAGGAGAGCTGCACCATATAAAAGGATGGTATTTTTAACTCAATATATCTACACTGTCAGGCAAGCACCAGATAAGTTTAATAGGGTCTTTTCCCCCATAAAATATATCCTGCCATTTGTTTTTTGGAAATGCCGTGCCCTACCACATCATCCTAGGTTATATATAGCAACTCCAGTTACACAGCACAGGAAAAGAGGAGAAAACATACCTTGTTAACCTCATTGATGTAACATCTTATATCTTTGAGGAAGTTTACCCTAATGGCTGGTACGTTTACTATTAACAGTCTGATTGTACAAACTTAGTATTCAGTAAATGGGATGGTTTACGATCAACACGTAATGATGGTTTGATGCAGAAGTTTAAAGCCATGTGCTGCTTGACTAAGATCCAGCAGTCCTCATTTGGTTACTCTGAGCAAGTCACTTACCCAGACATTGCTCCTGGGTGACATTGAAAAGTGACTGTGTGTCCAGTGGAGTTATCCCGTTTTTACTTCAGAAACGTAAGGTAACCTAATTGTTCTGGTGTTTAAAAAAGTGATCCTCATTACTCTTGATTCTGTCCATGATTTTATTAAGATCTGAGATGAAATATGTAAAAATGGATGGGTGTATTGTAATGCAACACTTTTATTTACCGGTAATATATCTGGCCTACAGAACTTGCCAAATATTATATAGAACTAAGGTCAGGTCTCTGACTGTTACCATTTGCTATATATTCTTTATGTAAATCCTGTTAATTCATTTCTCAAAGTCTATCAACATGGTTATGATCAAAGACCTAATAATAGTCCTCCGTATTATGAAACAGACTCCCTCAAGAGGTTAGCCGTAGCCGTAGTCCTAGTTTATATAATAAAAAAAGACTAGACATATATGGGTGACAAGAGAGTTTCCATTGCAGGGTAGCAAAAGTCAAGCTTTCATGTGACTAGTATTGTTCTAACTTAGGCAAAGCACTTAGAAACTTATACAATTCTTATCTGGGACTTGCATCCTTTATCATATAATGTACCACTATAGTTAAGCTACCAGACACGTAAAAGAATCAATTAGAGATGCAGATGTATTTAAGTATATTAATCCTTCTAGTGACTGCAAAATGAATTACATACTACAACCAAATTTATACAGTTTCTTAAATGGGGTAGAACACTGATTCCAGTGGACCAGTTAAAGTCTCAGGCCAGAATATGAACACGCATCAAGTGGAAAAAAAAATAAAAATAATTTATACAGTAAACAAGCAGATGAAAAACTAAAGAGTAATGTTAATGGACAATAGGGAAAATGATTTAAGAAGGTAGTCATTACCAACCCAAAGTACTGACATGTTAGGAGTTAGACAAGAGATGCAATAGTGAAAGTGACAGGCAATATGTGTCGGGGATTAGGGAGACTAGGTCATGCGACCTGACCCAGACCATTCGCAAACGGCTTATGCTTATGCTGTGAAATGTTCTTTAAGTTGTACCCAAAAGGAGGAGTAGTCAGAGAGGTCTTTAAGATTTGAAGAAATAGGTTTACTATCAATATGTCGAACATCAAAACAATTTTCATTCAACATATCGAAAGTAACCTCTAAAATTAAAAAAAACGAACAGGACACAATGTGAAATCCACTGATCGAATTCAACAGATTCGACATTGTTTCCGATGACATCACGTGATGTCAGTATAGGGGCTGATGTAAACAAAATTGCTATAGCTGACATCAAGTTTTTGCAGGGGGGCAAGCCCCCCTGCACCCCCCCGCTAACTATATATTCCAAATCCAAGATCACACTACAGTGAGGTAAGGGATGAATTTTCCATACTGCACTGTACCGCGACCTCTGTAAATTTCTTTAAATTTATATTAGCGAATGCACAGTGCATTCACTAATATAGACATTTGAACATTGAGATGTTCAAGCAGATGAACATTTGAACATCTGTGTCTTGGAGTTTCATTTGCAATCATCTCAACATTGGTATTTTGATAGTAAACCGAAGAAATACCTCTCCAGAGCTTGGGTCCAAGGATCTAAAGTAGCATGGGTATTTTCTGGACATATCTCATGATGGTGCATTTATTTTCACATATTTGCATTAATTCCCAGTGTTCAGGTATTTGATCACTTTTCAGAACAGACCAGGACATGTTGCTGACTGGCTGCTCTATTTATAGCAAAGTGCAAATTCTTGTGTCATCATCAAACAACATGATCTTATTATCCAGTGACACTGTATTATCCATCATAAATACTCTACACAGGACAACTCCCATCAATGAGCCTTGAGGCACATTTGTTCCTGCCAACTATGCTTCATACATTTCAACTTCAATTTCACTTTTTACTTATAGTTAATCATATATTTTATATTCATTGGAGAAGTATGGGTTCTGAACCAGCATTCTCTGATAGCCATACTGTCCCCATTTAAGTTGTTTGGGTAATTTCTCCTTGACCTTGGCGTTGGTGACCTGGACATCTGCAAGAGGATTAGTACTCAGCAGCTACACCAGACCGCCTAAGAGAAGCTTCTTTATAAATTTGCCTGAGCTGAAAAATGTGCCAGCAGGATCTTAACTGTCTGACTCATTCCTAATCCCATGCCTATGCACCTTTGCGCAAAGAAACTGAAACTACTGTTTACAGGTCTTTAGTTACATAACTTCTCGTGCAATTACATAGCTGCTCCTTTTAGATAAGTTCATGTACATGAGATCCTATTGGTACTTATTATGAAGGAATTATACAGTTATTCTTTATTTTAGTGTGGTCTCAAAATATCCTTCAGAAGTACCCCAATGCCTCCTTATTACCAGCTCATACTAATCATGATGCATAGTAACCTGCTATAAGAACCCCAGCACACCATTACCCACTGTAATTCCCCTCCCATTTTAACTGCTGCTTTTGCATCTGACCTCAATGCGTACTGAATACCTCTATCTGTATTTGCCTGGCACTGCAGATTCCACTTATTGGGACAGACCCTAAGATGCCACAGTGCTTTACAATCTTTACACTTTATGAACATATTCCTGTGCATTCTGCCTTGTGTCACATTATAGCCCTGATATTCAGCTTTGTGAGAAAGAAAAAAAAATCCATCCAGACATCCTCCAATACCAAAGACAGAAGTTACATTGTGAACCCCTTTGATTGTGAATGCAGTCCATGACCTTCTTCTTTGGACTGTATGCCAGCTAGTTTTTTGTCAAAAGACTGCTTAAAATGACTATTAACATTCATGAGTGAATGTGCTGAATAGATTGGTAGGCCTTAATGTACAACATCTGTGTTAGCTCCTTTGTCTATTACCTCAGCAATACAGTAAAATAAATAAATTTATGAGCATTGTCATGTTCATGCCCTACTGGAAAGGGCATTATTCAGTAGAATCTTACCTCATAAAAAGAAATGAAGACAAACCGGAATAAACATAAAATAACTCAAATATTTAACATTCAGCCTACAAGCACTATGTTCACACATCATTTATCATAGTACTAGTTTTGTATTCAGCAGCAAATCGGAGGCATTGAGAACATTTTGTCAAGAAGATGAGTGCATGAATTGAATGAAAGTTCTCCATTCACAGAGATGGTGCACCACACTGTTTAAAATAAGCTTGGTGCTTTCTGAGAGCTAGTTAGCTTGAGGCTTAACTGCAGTGAGACTTGAAATGTTATGAAATTATTGCAGATGCCGTGCATAATTAGGTATTCACCTGCCAGTACAAGATGCAGCTCCCAGGAAGAAAGAAAGACGTGTCACCGGATGGTGTTTTTCTTTAAAATAAAAAGACTGGCAAGGTCTGGTGAAGGTCTGTCTTAATTATTCTTGCATCAAAGGATTTGCTACCTTGTTTATATTCTTATTAATTGAAATGACAGTCCTAAAACTGGATAGCCTTGTACATTTGTGCTGAGGTCAGATAATATACGATGGTCTCATTTTTCATTCTGATTAACATTTACTAAAAAATTGTTGATTTTTATTAGGATATTTGATTAATCAGGTAACTCATTTAGCTGTCATAGTGAGGAGGTATAATTTTCTGATAGTCATTGTTGATTCACAGAACTATTTCTATGCTTTTCATGTCTCAGACTTATCAGTTATTGCTTTATTTCTCTACAACAGTATGAAGTGAGAGGGATTATATGAAAATTATAGTCATACCTCTCAACCTCTTAGAGTAAGAAATCTGGACAAAGCCATAAAAAAGTGGTACAAACAGGGACCATTTTGAAATATTGATCTTACAAAGTTAGAAAGTTGATAGAATAACAGGTTTTGCATTAGCATGAACTTTCTGAAGGGTATGAGGTCTAAAACTCAAATGTCTGTCATTATTTTCTAACTTCTGTCTTTAATGATTTGTCACTAATTTGCCAGAAAACCACAATTTTATGAAAACAGACCAAACATAAAGGCAAAAATCTGGACATTCTGTGTAAATCTGTACAGTCGAGAGGTATGCTTAGAGTATAGTTCAGCAATGTTGACTCCAGCTGCTGTCCTCTACAGGGAGAGTGGAGCATCCATTCCATGTTCTCATTAGCAAGTTACAGAATGATGGGCAGCCATGTTTGCTCTGCCCTTCAGTGACATTTTGTTTAACTTAACTCACATAGTACATGTATATGATGGCTGCATATATTAATTGTTATCTTTAGCCTTCTCAGGTGAACATGGATTTTCTGACTGAAGATGCTAAAAAAGTAATAGTTACTGGAGTTATACTATGTAGAGTGGAGAATGCCTTACATAGTTAACTTATTTTTTACAACATTCTACTCTAGTAAAAAAAAAAACAGAGAATTAAATGACAAGATTCATGCATCTTAGCCCAGATAATGAACTCTGGATTACACTTGCAATGACTAATTGGCTAGTGGTAAAAGATGGGGCAACTGTCATACAGAATAAATTAGCATTCAAGTTAAAACATGAAAGAAACTGTCCTTCATTCAAGAATAAATCACAAAGAAAAGATAGCCCTTACTTGCTGAGAAACTCTTCAAGTGCAAAATTACACAGACCCTCTTCAATATTGCCACTGCTGCAAAAATATTTTTTAAAATACCACTAGTTATATGGAAAACTATACTGCACGCCTTTAGTTATGCAACTCACTTTGCAGACCTTCAGCAAACTGCTAAAGGAATATCTCAAAAGAGGCAAATAACTGTTATTGCTTCAAAAAAAAGAAAAATGATGACAGATTTTAATCTAAACCTCCCCATATTTTCTGTTAAGTTTGATACTACATTAATAACTGACACATGAAACCTTTTACGTTATATTTAATACTACTATTCATTTTCTTTCATTGAACTTTTATTTAATCACTGTCCCTCTGTACGGTTGTGTGCGCGGCTTTGTCATGTCTTTTACTTGTTGTATTGTGGCCTGTGCCGGACTTGAAAAGTGTCTTTGGAGCAATGTACCAATACATTTAATAAATGGTAAAATAAAATACAATTGAATAAATAAAAAATAAATAAAAGTGCATAAGAATATACATGTAGATCATGCCCAATGTACATAAAGAATATCATAATTATGAATCATGAAGCATACATAACAAGATTATTACTTATGAAACTCATGTGTTTAACTTTAGTTTTGGTTCACAAACATCAGTCCATTCAGAAAATGGTAATTCAAGCACATCAACAGCTAAGGCAGAATTTTTTATCAATTTTATTTTTGTGCCTAATACGTAATCCACAAATTTGCAACAAACAAAAAATGACTAATGAAGTAAAAAAAATGGCATAATGCAAGGTAGTTCAGCACTGTGCATGTTCTATTCATAACATTTCAAAGTCCATTACTGAAGCTGGAAATATTGCCAAATAAATTAATTGACAAAATATATGTGAGAAAACATAAACAAAAAAAATGGTTCACTAAATATACGAAAGGTCCACATAAGATGTGAATATAAATATATATATATATATATATATATACATATATATATATATATATGTACATATTTCTTGTAAATACTGCACACTGATATTCATTTATGCTAATGAAGTTCTGTATATAATAAAGGAACGGAAGTGCTTAATTCACAATGGCTCTGCCTAAGAGTCATTTTCTTCTTTGTTGGCTCGGAAGTGTTATAATTTTTTTCTTCTTAGTGCTTCTTTGTTTTTTATGTGTGTGTGTATATATATATATATATATATATATATATATATATATATATATATATTCATTATATATATACATATTCATTATATATATATATATATATATATATATATATACATATACACACACACATATATATATATATATATATATATATATATATTTATATATCTTTATATATATATATATATATATATATATATATATATATATATATATATATATATTTGTTAAAATTTCATTATTTCAAAAAAGAAAAGTAGAGGACCACTTACGTGAAAGTGCACTTAAAAGTGCACTTTCACAAATATCGGTTCAATGAATCGATAAAAAAACACAAAAAACAGTGTTTTGCAGGGGGGCAAGCCCCCTCACACCCCCGCTACTTAAATATACTAACTCCGAGATCTCCCTACAGTGTGGAAACAGGTAAATTACCTTTTCCACACTGTAGTGTGCTTCGGCGCCGCTGTGTTTCTTAGTGGTTCATTGAACCATTATTCCCGAAAGTGCACTTTCGTTTAAGTGAACTTTCATGTAAGCGGTTCTCTACTCTTCTTTTTCAAAATAATGAAATTTCGACAAAGGAAAGTAGACCGAGATATATATATATATATATATATATATATATATATATATATATATATATATCTAACAATGTAAACCAGAATAAATTAGGCATCAGAAACTGACGGCATGGAGCACTTGTATGGTACTCTTGAAACGTGATTGTGAATGAGGTCAGTGAGATGCACTGTAGATGCTGGCTTTAGAGAACTCTAATAAAATAGATGAGGACTAAGCTAAATCAGTAAGGAAGGTCAGTCATAATGACATTGTACATAAAGTCACCCAATGAAAGGATTCCAATACTTTAACTGAATGCTGGCAGTACTGGAAACCTGATGAGACACCTAAGCAGGATTTGAGTAATTAAATCTTTCAGTTTTATAGCCCCTAAAATTGTCCATTTCCAGTAACCATTTAATATTGGAGGTAAACCTTTATTGTGCTTATTTAAGGCAAGGCTTAAGGTCTCACTTTATCTTGCAGTACTGTGTTTTTTTTTTTTTGTTACCAAAGAACCCCTCAGTTATCAATTATCAAACATAATTCTATAACTCCTTCTTTGCATCAGAAACACTTTAATAGTACAGTAACTGCAGTTGCATTCAAAAACAAAATGCTTCCCTTCATTTGCCCCTAGACTTACAAAGCCCATCTGCAATTTGTCATTTTCCAGTCCTTATTTGCCGTGGGATGACAAATATAAGCAACACATCTATCTTGCTGACAATCTGCTCTTGTGTTTACAGAAATTATGCATTAAGCCATGGTTGTGATGCGTTATGAAACTATCCGTTTCCAGCAGGCTTATCAAAATCCCATTACAGTTAACTACAGTACAGCGGTAACCACTACTGCCTGAGGCCGTAAAGGAGCACAGCAACTCTGAATTGACATAAGCTGCTGCTTCCAGAAATTCAGAAACTGAATTTATGAAGTCAGTAATGATATTTTCACTAGATGGGATTGCAAATGTCAGATTAGTTTGCTTTTCTTCAGGGAATAACTGAATGATAAGGTCAGTCAATCTACTGGAAAAAAAAAAAAGAAAAAAACTTGCGCAAGCCACTTTCCTCAGAGTATGGCCTGATATATAGGGCAGTGCTTTTTTTTATTTTTGCAAATGGCATGCATTACTATTATATGAATTACCATTAGAGAAGCAATAACTACAAGGACAATATTGTAAATAAAGCTAAGCTTTCAAGTTCTAATAATAATTTTAATTGAAAAACCTAAATATATATTCATAATGTCAAACTAGGCTGATATTCTTATCAATTAAAAATAAAGAAACACTGGGAAGTCTGTTCACAGCCATGTATAATGCTACTCACTTTATTTGAAAAGTTATCTAAAAATAAATGCATTGCCCAACAAATTAAAAAAAATCCACAGTAGTTGAATTAGTGCCAAGCTCAGTGATTTGAACTGGCCAGCTGCTTCTCTCTCTCTCTCTCTCTCTGCCCCTCTCTTTCTCTCTGAAATTATCATTAATTAAGACATATCATTTGTGAAGAATTATCAGATTTCTATGGCAGATCATAAACTTTGTCTTTGTTTTTTCACTAGAAATCTACATATGTCTCATGATGTCATAATAATGGAAGGCTTGCAAATATTTTTTTACAGATTTTCACTGTTTTGCCAGAATTCCTTTGGTTGGTCCCTATATGCATCTGTTTGGGACATCTGCCCTTACCTTGATATAAATATACCCCAGCCTACTTGATAAACATGAGTGTTTTATAACATATCTCGATTTACATTTTGTTTATATGGAAGAGGCCAGGCATGAGTGACACGTTCATGTAGCTCTTACAATCTCCCTTGAGGTCTGACTACATTCTTAAAAAAAATGGGCAATATTCTGTATTCGGGTGGCACTGACTTGAAACACACTTATTTTGTCAGTTGAAATCTATACATTTCTTGAGACTATTTGATCAAGGGGAAAACTCTAAATATCTTGTACACACCTTAGATTTTATGTAGAAAGACATCCCAAGTGCCTATTTCAGTTTTTTCAGCTACAAGTGCTTGAGTCCCAAGCACTCAAAACTCACAGTTTCAAAGTAACTGTCTTGTGGCTTGAGAAGGCTGCTGCCTGCATCTGTTTGGATGGAGTGATGCTCACATATTAACTTGGATCTGAGTTTGGGGCAAGCAGTTATGGGTGGGGTGGAAAGTGAGGTTTAGAGTTAAGGAGCAGGAGTTTAGGGAGCAATCAGAGAGTTTAAGGAAGTGGGAGTGGAGGGTTTGAGTTAGAGAAAGATGAATTGCATTGGGACCTAGGAGGGTGTTTGAAGATTTTGCTTTAGGTTCTGATAAGCCTATGTACTGCATAGGATCAGGTTTTGGAGGACTATGCAGGAAAGGGAGATTAAGCTAGCTGGATCATAGGATCATAGGAGAGTACAAGGCTAATAGCCCCAGGGCCCTTACAAGCCTATCCAAGTTCAAGCCGTGTTTCCAAGGGTGTCTGGTTCAAGCAGACCCTAAAATCTGCAGCTATTGCCCCTGTCCAAGAGGGACACAGGTGGAGCCCCCAGGATGAATTTTCGGTTACCCATCTAGTCATCCAAATTACGCTTAAATAGTTCCATCAAGGGGCTTTGTTTAACATGAATAGGAAGCTTATACCAAAGGTAGGGACGCCTCTGTGTAGCAAATCTGTCTCTCCAGGAAGTTCTGTTGATGTCACAAACCAGGTTAAGGTCCTTTGAGCAAGTGAACCCTGTGCCACTCAACTTGTCAATGTGGAACATTTCCGTTAAAGCTGGGCCAGAGATTGCTCTATATGCAAGGCAAAGGTTGTCTCTGAGCAGTCTGTACTGCACAGAGGAAAGTGAAAATGATTTTAGTCTATCTGCATAAGACAGATCTTGAAGACCCTGAATTTTCTTTGTAAGGAACCTTTGTGGTCTATCCAGTGGCTGCAGGTGTTTTGAAAGGAATATACCAAAGGGAGCGCTGTACTCTACTATTGGCCTGATGATGGAAGAGTAAAGGGCGTTATAACCTCTTTTTTTCTGGAAGCAATGTCCTTATTTATGAGATAATCAATATAAAATGCCCTTCTTACCACTGTGGAGACATGGTGATTGACGTTAAGATTGCTGTCAACCTGTGTGCCCAGATCTCTCACCACTGCCAAAGGGGATGATAATGCATTTTTTTGCATTAAGTTTAAAATCATGACTTTGGCACCAGTCATTAGTCTGTGTAAGACCTTTTTGCAGGATGTTGACATTGCTAAGGGTTTCAATGATTGCTCCAAGTTAGCAGTCATCAGTAAACTTTGTCAGCCAGTCTTTTAGTTATAGTCTGTTCTTCAGAGAAGTAGATTCTATCAGTAGGAGTCCCGCAACCAATGCCCTGTGGAACACCACTGGTTACAGATCTACTGGAGAAGGTGGATTCCCATATTTTGACCATGTGAGTTCTATCAGTGAGACATTTGAACCCACTCGACAATATATGGGTTGATACCTAGCTGGGTGAGTTTATCAATGATGCCTGAGTGGGGGGATTGTGTCAAAGGCCTTGGCTACGTCTAGGTAGGCTGTATGCACAGATTTGCTGTCATCTAGCGGTTTGGTGACTGTCTCAAAGAAGTCCACCAAGTTTAACGTGTATGATTTCTCCTTGACAAAGCCAAACTGGGTGGGTTCGAGTTTTTGGAGATTTCCTATATCTTTGTTAATAAGGGTCATGATGATTTGTTCCATGGCCTTGCAGATAAGGCTGCTCAGGCTAATGGATCTATAGTTCCCGGGTTCCGTGGATGCACCCCCTTTGCAAAAAGGTATGATAGTTTAGGGTTTTTTTTATGCTGGGATGAAGCCAGTGCTTAGGCTGTGATTGAAAAGTGTGCCCACTAGTGATGATAATTCCTGTTTTAACCCATGTAGAACACAGCCCGGGATATTGTCTATTCCCATAGAAGCTGTGGATTTGGCCTTGGAGAGGGTGTTTAAGACCTGCTCTTCAGAGATACTAGGTGGGGGACAGGTGTTAGGGATGATTTGGGGTATATGTGACAGGAACAGGGGAATGAAGTTTTCACTGAACCTGTCAGCCTGCAGGTTTGTTATATCCACAAGTTCTGTATATGTAGTACCATTAACTACAAGTTCAAAGCAAATCTGAACCTTATCTTTGAGGTTACAGATGTAACTAAAGAATGCCTTGTGGTTATCCTCAGTTAGGGAAGTTAATTTGGATTTGTAGTTAGCTTTAGAGGACTTCACTAGGAGTCTTATTTGCTTGTTTAAGTTGAGGAGGGAGTGTTTCCAGTTTTGAGACCGTTCATTCCTACTCTTAGACAGCAATTTCTTTCTCCTACTGTATAACCTATTAATGGCAGTTGTCCACCAGGCAGGTTTGTTTTTCCTTGAAGATCTTGCTTTAGTTCTATTAGGTACAGCAGAATCTGTACAACTGTACAGGTGCTTTTATAAAGCATTGGTGTATAACTCTGCATAGTTGTCTGGTCTAGCAGCGAGGAGAGGGGCTATGAAGATATTTATGCTGTCATGTAACAGGTTGTAACTGGCCTTGGAGAAGGTTTTTACTCCAGTTGTTGCAAGGGGGGGGGGGGGTCTTGTGTTGTAGTTACTTCTAGAGAGACTGATTTGTGGTCAGATCTCACCAGGGATGGCCACGCATTGGGGGTGGTGCAGTGGTCCCCCATGTTGCTGAGCACCAGATCCAGGATGGTTGAGCCCCTTGTGGATGTGTCAACCAGTTGGTCCAGGGCATTGGAGTTAAAAAAGTCCAGAAACCTTTGCGAAAGTGAGTTAGAACACGTGTAATTTACCCAGTCAATGGATGGGTAGTTAAAGTCACCCAAAACCATGGTGTTTGGTTGTATCTTGACTGACTCAATTTGATCCAAGCAGGCTGAGTGGATGTCCTATAGCTGTCATTGACCTGAAAAAGAGTCTTACCTACAGTCAATTGCACCTGAAGTAATTCAAGGGAATCGTGCCGTTTATGAATCTAGAGGTCTATTTATCTTTAATGAATATTGATAAACCACCTACTTTGGTTCTCACACCTTCAGTTTGAGGTCTGAACATGTGGAAGGAAATGTAACCTCTTATAGCTGGGGTGCCATCCGCAGCCTTAAATCAGGTCTCAATGACTGCATAAATGTCAGAATCTTCCAAGGTGAAAACTGCTTCCAGTGAGTGCAATTTCTGGTTTACACTCCTAGTGTTTAGCAGTGTAACCTTGAGATTGCTTTTAGAGGGTATTTTTTTTTTGTCAGGAATTTTGTTCTTGTGACATTGCCTAAAAAAGACACCATGGGGGTAGCAAGAGGCTTAGACAGTAATTGAAATTCCAAGGGTGACCGATGAAGACTATCTCTCTCAAAGCATCAACGTCTGTAGACCATGTAATCCCAGGCTAACAGATACTGGATCACCAGAAACTAAGCCAATTGTTGAAGTCAGTCATTTTTTGTTTGTATTGAGTTTTCAGCCTAGGCAAAGGTAAAATGCTGCTTAAGGCTAGTGACATACCTGCCTGAGACACATAATCAGAGAGCTCACTTATGTATCTCTTCATATAGTCCAGTGAGGTATGCCTTAAGCAATTCACACCAACATTGACTATGATGAAGTTATAACTGTGCCTGTTGTTGAGAAACTTGAGTGCATGTGTGATGTGGTGGGTCCTGGCACCCGACAGACAGCTGACCGTGAATTTTTCCTTATCCATCCTGGTGAGAGGGACATCTATGTGTCTCACAATTCAAGTCTCCTATGACTAAGATGTTTGTTTTTGTGTTATGCTTTAGGGTCTTGACTGGTGAGACACTGATGTTTGATATATTATGTGTACTATGTTCTGCAGAGGATCTATTTTGTGAATTGTGTAAAATAAGCAAAAAACACTCAAAAAACACTTTAGAGAAAAATAAAAATATAAAATAAGTGCCTATAATTTTAGTGTGACAAAACGTTAATATCCACTTTCATCCCGGGTGGGAATCTGTGGGAAATTGTCTGTCCATAATGCTAGGTAAGATGATGTCAGAAAATAGGGAGAGGACAAGAAGGACCAGGTAAATCAGAGGACAGGAGAAGTGGACAAAAAATATGAAGGACAAGTGGGTAGGATTTGTGTTAGTACCTCAGGAGTTTTGCTGAATGTTTCCCCTGTCAGTGAGGGACAATCATGAGAACTCACCGATGAAGCACCAGCAGAGTACTAGTGGGAGAATTTGCAGGCAGAAGTGTTTGCATCTATAACCATCAATGGTGTCCACCTCTGCTCGGCAGTGCATGATGCACAAACAAGTGCAATCCCATGCAAATGTGGTGCTTATGTAGCAAAGAACAGCAAACTCATTTAATCAAATTAACCAATAGAAAAGCTCAAAACTGAATCCTGCTTCAGCAACCTTTAATCAGATGAGTTCTAATTGGACACTCCTTCCACTAGGTTGCAGGGAAACCCTCTCCAACAAAAGATGGCCTGGTTTAGTGCTCAAGTTATACAAACAGAACCAGATTCAGCAGGTCTGAGTCTAGTCTATGCTACAGCAAACAAAGTGCAACAATTTCAGAAAAAAAAAGTTCAATTAAGCAGTGATATGGTAAAAATGCAGTTCAAAATGTAATATGCAGTTAAAAATTCTACTCAGGTTTTGCAGAGATCAGCAGATGGCTTGAATTAATCAGATAAATACAGCAGAGCAGTAGCTGGTCACCAACCTTTGTGGAGCTTTGCTAAAAGAAGGGGAAACCCGCACAAACATGGTGCCCATGTAGCAAATGAGAGCAAAGTGATTTAAACAAATTAACCAATAAAAAAGCTCAACACTGAGCCCTGTTCAGACAACCTTCAATCAGATGAGCTGTTACTGTATACTACTGCCACTTGAGGGCAGGGAACACTCTCCAACAAAAGATGGCCTGGTTTAATGCTCAAGCTATACAAACAGAATTAGATTCAGCATGTCTGAATCTTATCTATTCTACAGGAAACAAAGTGTAACAATTTCAGAAAAAAACAGCTCAAATAAGCAGGCACAGTAAGCCTTCAACCATCAACTCCCAGCTCAGAAGAACAGAGACTACTCTCTCCTACAAGAGTGTAGACCACAAACCTTCTTAATGTAAAATAACTGGCCTGAAGGCCACATGCTTAAACCAGAACTAAGGCACTTTTAGAAGACACACTAAGACTTCAAACAGTAATTTCCAACTTAGGGGGATGTAAGCTACCTATCCTGCCACAGTTAAAAGGCTTGCTTTGTTGAGCAAGTGGCAGCCAGCAGGTGTGTCGTGAGCTACTAGTACAAAAGCAGTTGTAGAAGACCCATTTGAGTTAAAGGGAAAGAAGAGAAGAACTGCATTTTCTTCCTATGCACAAGGAATTAATAATTACCAACACAGAATAAACTGATTACCAAGGGATCCTGAGTAGCCCAGTGCTACTGGAAAGAGGTCACCCTACCCTAGGAAAGTCGATTTCCACATAATGCCCAGCCTAGAGGCTATTATTGTCCTTTGCAATGGCCTCTACATTTGCTTTTTGTTGAGATATTTATTTCATGGTATTGTTTTTTTTTTGTTTTTTGTTTACTTAGACTGGAATATGTCACATAGTTTGCTTTTAGAAGTGGTGAGATAATAATCACTGGATGTGTGACTCTGCAAATATGTGCATGAGTGTCTGCATGTTTGTGTATGTGTGCGTCTCCAGCTGTGATATTCTACTTTTTCTACAGTTTATTACACAGAACAATTTAGCTGTATTCCGTGGTAAATAACACTACTCTGAAATAACCAAAGTGTACTTCTCTAACTGAAGCTGTGACATTTTGTATTATATTTCATAGCAACAGAGACGTGAGCACACTAAAAAAAAGAGTTTTATTTACATGCTGCTTGACAACACTGAATTTACTGCTTAATCACTGTTGGAGAAATTGTAAGATATAGCTTGTGGACCACATCTTAATGAACTGGCATTGTAGCACTTTTCCATT
Source organism: Protopterus annectens (assembly GCF_019279795.1). Classification (NCBI taxonomy): domain Eukaryota; kingdom Metazoa; phylum Chordata; order Ceratodontiformes; family Protopteridae; genus Protopterus; species Protopterus annectens. The sequence goes on from NC_056731.1 coordinate 1,537,740,300, forward strand.
GATCTGGAGCTCCGATGATCTGCTTTGTGATTTATCAGTAACAATTTTGACATCACAGTGCTGCTGTCCTGTGACAATAGACATCATTTGGTAATACCCAAACTGGACTTTTCTAACTGGAGATGTGATATGGATGGGTTTGAGCTCTGCTACAAGCTGTGATGTTTTGTACTGTAGTTTATAGCAAGGGAGAAGTAACATGCCCTGAGATTCAGAAAAAGATTACTGCAAGCAGGAAATCTTTGCACCACGGATTTCACCAGTCATGGTAAACCTTTACAATTCATACAGTCTTCCTGCTAAGGTTTCCTGTCATGAAACTTTAGTACCAAGGCTGGTCCCACTGGCCAAGTAGCATGGTAATGAGACAATATGGAGGAGTGTGTTTATCAATTACTGCATTCAGATGTGTTGGGCATGTATTTAATGGTAGGTGTGTGTGTGTTTGCGTGTGTGTGTGTGTGTGTGTGTGTGTGTGTGTGTGTGTGTGTGTGTGTGTCCTTGTGTGCTTCCTTGTGTGCATGTGTGCGTGTGTGTGTGTGTGTGTGTGTGTCCTTGTGTGCTTGCGTGTGTGTGTGTGTGTGTGTGTGTGTGTGTGTGTGTGTGTGTGTGTGTGTGTGTGTGTGTGTACTGGTCTGTGTGTTTCTACCTCAGAAGTTGCACTAAAGGGGTTAAGAAGGGAATCAAAAATACAGAATTATTTTTATTTATTTTATTTATTTTATTTTATTTTACATTTGTTGACTGGGCTGGTCTAGCTGGATACATATCCTTTTTCAGTAGAGGCCCGGGGAGAAAAGCTCCAACATAATAATATGAGAGAGATTAAACATACAGAGAAAAATTGAACATACAGAGAAAAAAATTAATACTTTTAACATAGGTATAAATGAGTACAGCTAACAACACGTGTGACTAATTTACCATTCCTACGCTGAGGAGGTAGGTTGGCGAGGGAAACCTAGAGGAGGAGGTACTAGTCTCCAGGAGGTGATGAGTCTAGTGAGGTGGTTGTTGGCTGGGTTTAGTCTGGTTTAGGGCAGGGACATAACCAGTGTGATTTCAGGAATTCGCTGAGGTTAATTTTAAATAAGTTAAGCGAGGTTATACTTCTTAAGTTGTTTGGAAGTGAATTCCAGGTTTTCCCTATGGAGTTGGCATAGATGGCATCACCGCCAGAGTTCTGGGATTTGATGTTTTTTATTTGAACACTATTAGCTGATCGGAGGCAATTAAGGTTTGAGTATGGAGGAAATACTTTATTCAGAGCAGGGACTCTGTCAGGTTGTTTAGTTATTTTAAATACTTCCGTGAGTTGGGTGGAGTTGAGAAGATTAGGCAGTTCAAGCCAGCCAAGTTTCCTTAGGTTAAGGCAATGATGAGTGCGGTAGGGAGTTCCAGTTATAAATCTAGCTATGTGATTATAGGCAACGGAGAGCATATTGAGTTCATGCTTATTGAGGAAAGATAGGATAGGGGAAGCGTAAAGGAGGGTAGAGAGAAGATGAGTGCGAGCAATGGTTAGTTTGGCATGAGGGGTCAGAAAATTCTTTATGCGATACATTGAACTGTCCTGATGGAATTGCTAATGTGAGTGTCGAATTTCAGCCTGTGATCAATAGTTACTCCTAATAGTTTAGTGTTGGGAACAGGCTCTATGATGGTCCCGTTGGTGGATTTTACATGGAATAGAAAATTGTTAGGAGATAGAGGTTCATTGCCTAGGGGAGTGGCTGCTGAGGGGAAAAATAGCAGCAACTTGGTTTTTGCGGGATTAAGTAGAAGTTTCAGTTCAGTGAACCAGTTTTCGATTTGCGCGAAGCAGTTCTGGGTTTTTAATTGGAGTTGTGAGATGGAGATGTCAGAGCAGATCAGGATAGAGTCATCTGCATATTGAATACAGGTGGCTTTGGGTATAACTAGGTGAAGATTGTTGATGAAGATTGAGAAAAGGAGGGGACCAAGTATGGAGCCCTGGGGGACACCAATGGTGTTGGGGAGTAGGCCGGATAGCCTGTTTTGCCATTGTACAGCCTGTTGCCTACCAGTGAGGTAGGCTTTGAACCAATTTAGGGCTGGGTTGTCAAGATGTAAGCCTTCCAGGGTTTGGAGGAGAAGCTGGTGGTTGACCATGTCGAAAGCTTTCGATAGGTCCAGAAAGAGAGCAGAGGATATGAGTTTATTATTACGGTTATTGTTGATTGAGTCAATAAAGGAGAGGAGAGCAGTGGTGGTACTGTGATAGGGGCGAAACCCGTGTTGGGAATTAGACAAGAGACTATTAAGGGTAGGGTAGTTCAGGAGTTGTCTGTGAACACACCTCTCCATGATTTTAGCTAGAGGAGACAGGATTGCTATTGGTCTATAGTTGGATGTTTCCGTGGAGGTACCACCTTTGTGGAGAGGGATGATGTATGAGATTTTCAAAATAGATGGGATTGTGGCTTCATTTATAGTTCTGTTGATCAAGATAGATATGGGATAGGAGATAACGTCTGATGCTATCTGAAGGAATTCCGCTGGGAGGTGATCTGCCGCTAGGGTGGTTGGTCTTAGTTTTTTTAAGAGGGAGCGGATGTAATGGGTAGGTACAGGTTCTAATTTAAAGGGAAGTGGAGTTGAGTCACCAGCGAAATTAGGTGATGAGGAAGTGTTAGTTATCTGGGTGGCTAGAGACTGTATGGTATCCGTAAAAAAGGAGTTAAAGGCGTTGGCAATTTCGACAGGATTTTTCCCTATGAGTTTCTCAGGGGTGGGGGTGGTAGATTTCCCAGGATGGAGGAGTTTATTAAATCCAGCCCAGAACTTTTTTGGGGTTTTCTGGTGTTTGTCCTGGAGGTGGCAGTAATACTGTTTTTTGTCTTGAACAATGGCTGTTTTAGTCGAGTTTCTGAGTTGTTGGAATTTAATGCGGTCCGGGGGAGTTTTAGTGGCTCTCCATTTGTTCCAGGCCTGGTCACGGAGTTTGATTTTAGTTTTAGTCTCCTTGGTTAGCCAAGGTGCTATACGTTCTTTAGTTCTAATTTGCCGAATGGGGGCGTGATGGTCAAGTATGTTGAGGAAAGTATTGTTAAAGTAAGTAACACTCTCCTGTAGGGGTAGGGTTTTGAGGATGGACCAGTGACAGGATTTAAGTTCGGCAAGAAATTGTTGTTCGTTAAATTTCTTCTTATTTCTTACAGATCTATATAGAGGGGGGTTAGTTGTTGAGCTTCTGTGTTTGATAATATAAGTGATTAGGTGGTCGCTAAGGTCATTGGGAAGGGTTCCCGACGTGTATTTTTGTGGATCCTTATTGGTTAGTATCCAGTCAATGGTGCTTTCTTTTTGTTGTGCATTTCCTATTCTAGTTGGTGATGCGATAGTTTGGGAGAAGCCATGTAGGTTGATTGGAAGGGGGTTAATTTTTGCGGTGCAGTGAGACCAGTCAATATTGAAGTCCCCAAGTACTATAGTTTCTTGAGGGTAGTTAGATGTTAACCAGCTAAGAGTTTGTTCTAAGTTTTCTGTGTTCTTCCCTGGTGGAATATACATTACAATAAGATTTATCGATTTTTGGGTGTTTAGGCAGAGCTTTAGAGCCAATAGTTCAATGTTAGAGGCTTTGGGAGGTTGTATTGAATACCTGGTGACATTCATTGTATTCCTATACATAACAGCTATGCCCCCCCCCTTTTGTTGCCCCTGTCTAACCTGTGGATATTATACCCAGGTGGGATTATCTCTTCGTCCTTGGTGGAGGGTTTTAACCAAGTTTCCGATAAGCACATAATATCAGGGGTGTGGGTAGCTAAGATAGCATGTAGATTGTGAACTTTGTTATTCAAGCTTCTTAAGTTGAGATGGAATATGAGCAGGGAGCCTGAAGAAGTATGGGTGAGTTTGGGGATGTTTGAGTCCAGGATCTTGGTAGGACCTGGGTTGGGGTGGATATCACCGTATGTGGTAATACATTTTTTTAGGTGGTCTAAGAATCTTTGAAGTTTACAGATCAGTTTGTGATAGGCTCTATTGGTTGATATCTTAGGGTGGTAGAGGGTAAGATGCACCATTTTGGAACTTAACCTATTGTCAAGGTATGGAGAAGTAAAGATAACAGGAGAGGATAGGTTTGGATGGTTGGAAGTGTGTCCCTTTGGGAAGGGGATTTCCAGTAGAGTTTGGTTTTCATATCTAGTTAAGTAGTAGGGAATAAGTAGGTAAATTGCTATGAGAGGGGTTATGCTAAATGTGAGTTTGCCCATGATGGCCTGAGGAAGAGAAAGTCAAGGTGGGAGGGCTAGAAGACTTTACTTGGTGAGAGAAAAAGGCAGAAGGTATGGGAGGAGTAGTAGCAGAATGGGGGCGGGTGTAATAGGTGGAGGGTAGTGGGAGGGGCTATTTGACTGAATAAATGTAGAGGTAGTGGGGGCGGGTGAGATATGGGGGCAGGGTGGGGAGCGGAGCAAGCCCGAGCGAAGCGAGGGCGAAGTGGAGCGGGGAATATACCACCAGGAGTTCACAGGGTCCTAAAGGCAGCTGGTAGTGAGTACTGTTAGATTGCTTTCTAGGCTGCTACTTTGCCAGAAATGGAATTAACAGTTATTTGATTATGCAGCATATGCTGTTGAATTGGGTGGAGGTACTGACTGGTTCCTGCTAGTGGGACACTTTCCTGAATAATGTTAGGCTACAGGATATAGTGTTTTACCCTGAATTGTCTTTTTATAAGAGGAGTCTTTATTCCAGATGCGATGGTCAGGTTAGTGCATTCGCACCAGGTTGGAGTCCGTAGGGCAGCGGTAGGGGTCCAGGTGCCACGCGGTGTGTGGTAGTGGTGGGGGGCTACCTAGGATTGAACAATAGCAAGAAACATAGTTTAATATAGCAAAAATACAGCTTAGTGATTATTTAGGCAATTGAAATTGTATTCAGGAACAAAGAAGCAATTACACTATTCAGTAACTGTCGCTAAACATTCTAAGCAGAATTCTTAGAATTCTAAGAATTGTATATGTGGGTTAATGTGTGAGTATGTCCATTAGTGTGATCAGCTGTGAAGGTGGGGGTTTTATTTGATTTTGTGTGTGTGTGTGTGTGTGTGTGTGTGTGTGTGTGTGTGTGTGTGTGTGTGTGTGTGTGTGTGTGTGTGTGTATGTGTGTTTTTGCATGTCTGTGTTCATGCAAACACTTGTGTGCATTGATATATGAATATGTGTGTTTAAGTATACTGAGTGTCTTTGTTAACATGGTAAACTACTGATGTCACAGGTATGACAATGCATATGTTAGACAAGGGTGATTCAGAGATATGCTGATGACATGATAATGACATCTTTATCATTATGTCCATTGCAGACTCTGAACTGCATTATCTCATAGTCATGTAAACTGACCTACCTACAGTAGGCAATTTTCAAAAGTGGTTAGAATCTTTCTGAATCTTCGGGATAAACTTTAGAAACTTGGTATTAATATTAACTCTTAGAGTGGGATGATTCACCATCATAAATAGTCTCTGTTGTCTTCATCCTGTTTTCAGTCAGGTTTTATGACTTATTACTCCACGTCCAAACAAGTTTCATAATTTACAAAGACTGTGTACTAAGTCTGTACTAAAATGCTGCATGCAGCTTCAGTAACATAATCGCGCCTGGTTTCTGAAAACTCTTCTTTTGTCCATTCCTTTGTCTCTACTGCCTGCTCACATTCATCCCCCTCTTCGCCAATCGACCATTTCATTTCAATTTTGCCAGGGTTAGAGTTGACCAATTAGAGCTATGGCCAAGACAGCCATCAGGGGGTTTGTATCTGAGCCCTAACGGCAATGCACAGATGCTCATATTAAAGACAATGGTGAGCAGTGGGCCTTTGTGAAGCACTATATGATGTGGTCATCTGGCCCTGCCCCTAACAGACAAGCATGTCTATGTGATCACCCATTTCTAACAGCAATTCTACCACAAAAAATATGCCCATGAAATTATGTCCCTCTACCCACCACCAAAAGAGAAGAACAGTATTAAGCCCCATCAGTCCTCTCTAAACCAGTACTAATAGCCTCCCAAACAACTAATCAGACTTGGTTTTCCTGGATTGTAATAAGGGCTTTATCCCCACATACAAAGGAGATGGACAGCAAACTATGTTGCAACATCTATGCTGTGAAAAAAACAAATATATCACATCATCTCTGTCTTCCACTGCATTTTGTTTGCCTGAGTGCACTTTCACGTTGTATCATGTGAAGTCCTTGCCATTTATTTTTATTCTGTTGCTGATGTAGTTTAGTTAAACATTCAGAGAAAATTGGGCTGGATTCCATGTATAAAACTACATGCGTAATCTCAAAGGCTGTCATGTTACCCATGAGCAGAGAGTATGGCATTGCTGGTAACCAGCCACATACTGCAATATAGCTTTTTTCAAACAATGTTAGATGGAAATTCTTGCATTAAATGTGTGATAGTGGACGCACATTAATTGAAAATGGACCAAAGAGAAGTATAATTCTGAACACTATGAATATTACACCACCATCCAGGACATAAGATGTGATAACTCAAGATTAGACTTAATCCTAACTGTAAACCTATCTCTCAGTAAGATAAAAAAAAAATAAACAGTTACAAAGGAACAGATAGAATATCTGTCTAAAGCTCTAAAGCATTTACACTAGAACAAAAATGCAAAAAGGTTAAAGGCTGTCAGGTAGATGTCTATAGCAACCATACCATTTAGAGTTACTCTGTCCAGTTAAAAAGACCAAATGTTACCAAGTAATGCTACATATGTATGTATAGGTATATGTGTGTATGTACATATGTGTGTCTGAATATAAAGAGCAAGGACATAGATTTTTAGATATCTTTTAATGGCAGTAATCCTTACACTGCAAAATTAACTGATTACAGAGGTTTTTGTATATAAGTAATGTCCTTCTCATAAAATGAGCACAAAATAATGTACTGATCAGTAATGCCATTCTAGTAAGAAAAAAATCAGACAGAGCAGAAGAAATGACTGCACAGTTTATGGAAAATGGTATGGATACAAAAGTATAAAGTTAAGCAAGTGAAAGCGTGTATTGCTCCTGTACATTTCTACCACACTTTAATCAAGGGCAATAAGTCACTAAAAACAGAACAGGCAAACTTCTGAAGACAATCTCAACATATATTTCCATTTATCAACAATATGCAAGACCGAACCCTGAGGGACCCTAATAGTTCCAGATATACTATTTGAGGTGGAGTATCCTATTTTGACAGCATGGGTTCTGTCACTGAGTCAATTGGCAATCCACCTAGTGACATAAGGGTTAATACCGAGCTGAGTGAGCTTATCTACTATACCTGAGTGAGGTGCAGCGTCAAAAGCCTTGGCCAAGTTGGGGTAGGCAGTGTGCACCTCTTTTCCCTCATCCAGGGCCTTGGTGACTGTTTTAAAAAAGTCCACCAGGTTCAACAGGCATGATCTTCCTTTGACAAACCCATACTGAGTGGGGTCAAGTGCTTGGAGGTTACAGATGTCCTGGTTTATGAGATCTATGATTATGTGTTCCATGGCCATACATATCAGGCTCGTAATGCTAATGGGCTGGTAGTTACCTATGTCAGTGGTACCTAACTACAACCTAGTCTTTATTTCCAATAAGCCATCATGGCTATTCTCAAAATCATCCTGTACACTACCCTTCTACTAATTATTTAATCTCATTTGTACATTTACTACAAAGTGTAACTATACCTAGCTACAGTCCAATAGTACTCCCACTATCCCATTCACAGTTGAGATACCCACATGGTGGAATGCATACTTCCACTACCCAGTAACAACTGAGATACCCACATGGTGGAATGCATACTTCCACTATCCCAGTAACAACTGAGTTACCCGCATGGTAGAATGCATGCTTCCACTATCCTAGTAACAACTGAGATACCCACATGGTGGAATGCATACTTCCACTACCCAATAACAAATGAGATGCCCACATGGTGGAATGCATACTTCCACTATCCCAGTAATAACTGAGATACCCACATGGTGGAGTGCATACTTCCACTATACCAATAAGAACTGAGATACCCACATGGTGGAATGCATACTTCCACTACCCAATAACAAATGAGATGCCCACATGGTGGAATGCATACTTCCACTATACCAATAAGAACTGAGATACCCACATGGTGGAATGCATACTTCCACTATCCCAGTGACAGTTGAGATGCCCACATGGTGGAATGCATACTTCCACTATCCCAGTGACAGTTGAGATGCTCACATGGTGGAATGCATGCTTCCTCTATCCCAGTGACAGTTGAGATGCCCACATGGTGGAATGCATACTTCCACTATCCCAGTGACAGTTGAGATGCTCACATGGTGGAATGCATGCTTCCTCTATCCCAGTGACAGTTGAGATGCCCACATGGTGGAATGCATACTTCCACTATCCCAGTAACAGGTGAGATATCCACATGGTCGAATGCACATATTTATCTTGCTCCAGAAATGTGTACTCTGTATTTTCTTGTACTCTTGGCTATTTTGTATTTCGGGTCAGTTTTTGACACTGGGCTGAGACTGAAATTGGTCAGAACTAATCAGTGCTCTGCCCTGGTAAACAAATGGTGTCTTTAAAAAACCCAGCATGTCTTGCTTCTTACTACATCCCCAGTGCTATTACAGGCTGATGACATATGCTCCCACTGAGGTCCCTCTCATTCTCCTACATGCACACTAAGAAACTTGAACCACTCAGGCCTTAAAACACAAATCCCACATGCCAAGCTGCATATATGTGACCATACAGTTTCAATACTCAGGGCCAAACTCGGGCAGCCCTTTTTACCTGAAATTAAAATCTCATGCTCTTATTCCAAGTTCCATTTTCTACTAAAATCACATTTAGTTAATCAAGTGAAATGTACCTGTTACCCCTGAGGTTACACTACTTAAGTCTATTTTAACTCTTCTCCACTCTAACTCAAAAACTAAGGCCATTTGCTCCTTTTCACATTTCTAATTTATTTTATTTTAATTTCTCAAATGTTTTGATACTCTTGCACATATTGTAAACTAATAAATTGGATTTACTATGCATCCAAAACATTACTCTACCATTGTACTGTTTTACAGTAAATTATGGGTTATTGTTTTCTTGGCTATTTTTTACATCTGGTCAGCTTTTGACCCTAGGTTGAAACTGAAATTGGTCAGGACTGATCAATGCTCTACCCCAGAAAACAAATTTAGATAAATAAATACATATTCATCCACTCCAATCCAAGCAATTCAAAAAACTCACAATGACCTATATCAGTATTGGTGGCATTAATAGCAAATGGCCCCGACTCGAGTACTGGATTATTCTACATCCTGCAAAACTTATAGCTATCTCAAAATCATGGTTAAAATGCTACACTCACATTCTAGTATATTTCGCTTCTAACTACACTATCTGTAATGACAATAAACCCAGTCCCAATATGGTGGTGGTACTATGTTACTCATCAAAAATTATGCTCAACTTTCTTCTACTCAGATAGCAGTGGTGACATTTTTACTGATGACCCAGCTTGGTCACCAGTTCAAATAGCTTTGGTGGACATATTAAACTACTGATTAATGTCTATATTCTACCAACCTTCCCTCTACTGCATTACTAGCACTAAGCACTATCTTTCAACACACGAAAGATCAGAAAGTAATAGTCCTAGGAGATCTCAATCAAGATTGGCGTAGCTCCCTAAAAGATCATGTGCCAATATTTTTATCATTTTTTTTTTTGCTGTAATTATTCTCTCATCATGTTAAGCAGGTTCTCTGATTAGAAAACAAACAGACTTTAGTTACTTCAATGGGATGATGCAAATTAAGTACAGTAAACTTTTGTTTATATTTACTGTAGGCTGAGCAGCTGTCAACTTACTTCCTGACTCCATGTCATGTGACCTGGAATACCAATGATGGAGTTACTGGCATAACAATTTGAAGTGGGTAGTTGTTTTCTGTAGGAGTCTGCATGTCCTCCCTGAGTTCACGTGGGTTTCCTCTGTGTGCTCTTGTTACCCCCCACATTCCAAAGACATGCAGTATGTGGAGTAGACACTCTAAATTGGCCACAGGTGTGAGTGTGTGGTGTGGATGAACTATTGTGTCAGGGCTAGCACCTGGCAGTGTAAACATTGGCTCTAGATGACTTGTTGCAGTGAAACCCTGACTTCATGTGCAAAACTGGGAAAAAGGGGTTGTGGATGGATGGAGTTGTCTTCTGTAGTCAAAGGCAGATTTTATCCCAAAAATGCAGCACAGTCAATCAATCAATAAATAAGTAAATAAATGCAGTTATATTCAAGTAAAAGCAAATTAAAACAAAATAAGATTTGCCAACAGTATTTTCATTATTCCACCTACATTATCTTCATCATTTTCATCTTCATCCTCATAGATGCACAGAATATTCCAAAACTTTCATTCCATCACTATCCCTTCAATGGGTATCGCAAAGCACCTTTAATGTAGAGGTACCATTCTGATGATTTTTCCCAAAATGTGAATAGTCAGTGGTAGACAGCTATTAGCATTTGTATTACTATACTATATGGTAGTCATTCTACAATTTACAAAGAATCATATTCTGTTCTTACTTGCTTTTACTTGAATATAACACATTTATTTATTTTTTTATTTATTGCCTAACTGACTGAGCTTCATTTGCTTGTTGAAATTGACTACAGACTACAGAAAACACCTACCCAATACAAACTGTATGATGCTAACAGTTGCATCATTAGAATTCCAGATCGGATGACAGGGGATGAGAAGGTAACTGGATAGCTGCACTACCTAGAGTAAATACAAACAGTATTTTACTATGCTAAATAAGGATAGATCCAGTGAAGTAGCTAAAGCAAAATCTTTTCATTTTAAAATCAGAAAGCCCACTTTACATTTTTTATTTATTTATTTATTTATATTTGTTGACCGGGAGTGTCTGACTGGACGTAAGTCCATTTTCAGCAGAGGCCCGGGAGAAAAGCTTCACAGTTAAAATAAACAGACTGTAGTTACATTGCATTACATAGCGATTAACAATTTACATAGCAATTACTTACAACATATTTACAGATGAAGAACATAGTACATCAGTAGGCAACTAAAATCTTTATCTGCGAAGTACATAACAGACATTAACAAATGTTACAATAAGAAGTTCCTGCTGTATAATAGGTACTAGGCTTATGAGCATCTGAGCTTGCTATAATCAAGGTAGTTAGTGGAGTGGCAAGAAAAGTAGTGGTTGAATGGGGTGGGTGATATTAGAGTGGGAGTTGCAAGGGCATAGCCAGCATGTTTTTAGGTGCACTTTTAGTAAAGTTTTGAAGTGGGTGCATGATGGTATGGAGGTAATTGTGGGTGGGAGGGAGTTCCATAATTTGGCTATGGCACAAGAGAATAGTGCTGCACCAGCAGAGTTATTGGCTTTAGTGATCTGCAAGTGATTTTTGTTGCTGGATCTTAGTGGTCTGGTGGTGCGATAGGGTTGGAGTAGATTCTGGAGGGATGGGACATTTAGTGGATGGTTTACTAGTTTGTGGGCGAGTGAGAGTTGATACCATTGAAGGAGATGAGGGAGGTCAAGCCAGCCCAGTTCAGCAAGTGAGAGACAGTGGTGACTACGTGGTGATTACATAACGTAAGCATAAGTACAGCAAAAAGAAATGGTAACAGAAATCTTAATATAACATATTTTTTCACAAATGGTGTCATATTGGACTAGGCCTAAAACTTTCAACTTTGAAGTAACACTTCTTAATATTGTATTAATTATATGAAAAAAAAAAAAAAATATATATATATATATATATATATATATATATATATATGTGTGTGTGTGTGTGTGTGTGTGTGTGTGTGTGTGTGTGTATGTATGTATATATATATATATATATATATATATATATATATATATATATATATATATATATATATATATATATATATATATATATATATACACACACACACACACACACACACATATATATATATATATATATATATATATATATATATATATATATATATAGCTACATAAATATATAGGATCATGGAAGTTACTAGGCTATTGGCCCTGAGGCCCTTTCAAACCTAGCCAAGAACTTAGTCCATGTTCAGACAAGTCAGCACCCGATGCCCCTGTCCAGCAGGGACACAGGTGGAATCCCAGGGGTGTATTTTCTGTTCCCCATCCAGTTATCCAGGTTGCACTTTAAAAGGGTTAATGAGGTACTCTGCTTGCATGGAGAGGAAGCCTATTCCACAGAAGGGGGAATCTCTGGGACACAAATCTGTCCCACCAAGTCTTATTGATGTCACAAACCAGGTTGAGGTCGCTCGCGTGGGTTACTCAAATGGAGCTTGACTTGTGGATATGCAGCAGTTCCATCAAGACTTGGTCTAAGATTGTTTGTATGCCAGACAGAGGTTACCTCTGAGATGTCTGTATGAGACTCAGTACAGGGACAGGGCCTTTAGCATATCTGTGTAGGGTAGATGTTTGAGGCCCTGGATTCTCCTGGTGAGGAACCTCTGTGGTCTCTCCAGTTGCTGCATGTGCTTTCAGAGATACATGCCAAAAGGGGCACTGTACTCAATAGTGGGTCTTATAAGGGAAGAATACGGGGATGTGATGACCACCTTGTCCCTGGATGAGATACCCTTACTAATGAAATGGGCCATGTAGAAAGCTTTCTGTACAATGAAGGCAATATGGTGGTCAAAATAAGTTTGCTAGCAACCTGGGTGCCCAAGTCCCTCACGACTGATTGGGTGCTTAGGACCTTGTTATTAATGTGATAATTTGTGGGGCTGTGAGTCTCCCCAAAGAGTATGATGATGCAGTTTTTGGCATTCAGTTTGAGGCCATGTTTCTGGCACCAGTCATTTGTTTAGGTGAGACCCTTTTGGAGGATGTCCACATCACTAGGGGGAATTGATGACAGCACCCAGCTTGCAGTCATCTGCAAACTTGGTCAGCCATAACCCACTGGTTTTGGCCTGCACCTCAGAAAGGTATATCCCAAACAACAGAGGCCCCAAGGTGAATCCCTGGGTTACACCGCTTATTATGAGCCTACTGCTTGAGGTGGCTTTCCCTATTTTGACTAGGTGGGTTCTATCAGTGAGACAGTTTGCTACTCATCTGGTAACATACAGATTGATGTCTAGTTGAGAGAGTTTATCTATTATACCCAAGTGGGGAATAGTATTGAAGGCTTTGTCCAGGTCAAGGTAGGTGGTGTGCACTGTCTTCCCCTGATCCAAGGCTTTGGTGACTGACTCAAAGAAATTGACCAGACTTAACAGGCATGACCTCCCCTTGATGAAACCAAACTGTGTGGGTTTGAATGTCAATGTCGTTGTTAATGAGTTCCATGATAATCTGCTCCATGGCCTTGCAGATCAGGCTAGTTAAGCTGATGGGTCTATAATTTCCTGGATCGGTGGATGCTCCACTTTGGGCAAAGGGATGACAGTGGCTGTCCTCCAATTGGCTGGGATAAAGCCGGTACTCAGACTTTGGTTGAATAGGGTGCCTAATGGTGCTGTAAGTTCCTGCCTGAGTTCATGTAGGATGCAGCCTGGGATGTTATCAGGTCTCATGGAGGCTGTATTTTTTGCCTTTGAGAGGGCAGTGATGACTTGTTCCTTAGAGATAAGGGGAGGGGGGGCAGGTTCTGGGGATGTCCTGATTTACTGATGTGCTGAACAGAGGGGTGAAGTTTTCACTGAACCTGTCTGCCAGCAGGTTGGCTATAGCTATGGTATTTGTGTATGTGGTGTCCTTGACCACCAGTGTTGAGCAGATCTGAGTGCTTCCTTCAGATTACAGACATATGTGAAGAAGGTCTTATGGTTGTCTTTACTAGATGTGTCCAGTTTGGCTCAAACTTTGCTTTGGAGGATTTCGCTAGTGCTCTTATTTGCTTATTCAGGATAAGGAGACATTGCTTCCAATTGGGCACCTGCTCTTTCTTGGTCCTGGAAAGCAATTTTTTTCCTTTTATTATAGAGTTTATTATTGTACATGTCCACCAGACAGGTTTACTCTTCCTTGACGAGGAGGATTTTGTCCTGTTGGGTATGCCTGATTCCATGCAGCTATATAAATGCTTGTACAATACTTTGGTATAGGTTTGGACATATGTGCCACTTCCTATGGAGGTGGAGGGGGCTGTGAAGCTGTGTCTACCTTCTCTTAGGAGGTTGTAATCAGCTTTTGAGAAGTCTTTTTGTTTGACCTTAGCTGGGGGGTGGGGTGGGCGGAGGAGATGGTGACTTTGAAAGTCACCGCTTTGTTGTCGGATCTTACCAGGGAGGATGACACTGTAGGGATGCTGTAGTGATTGCTCATGTTGGTTAATACCAAGTCCAATATATTTTATCCTCTTGTGGGGGTGTCAACCAGCTGGTCCAAGGCATTTGCATTGACGAAACCAAGGAATCTATGGGCATTTGTGTTTTGGCATAAGTAGTTCTTCCAATCTGTGGTTGGATAGTTAAAGTCACCCAGGATCAGGGTAAAGCATTGAATCGTGATAGATTTGAAGAGGTCCAGATAGGTGAAGTGGGCATCTTGAGTTAAAGTTGGGGGTCTGTAGCTAGCTGTGATTTGAATATGGGTCTTGTCAATGGTTAATTGCACCTGGTGTGTCTCCTGTACATCATACTGTTTAACCAGCCTGGAGGTGTGTATGTCTTTTATATATATTGCAACTCCACTTCCTTTTGCTTTGTGCCCACAAGTTTGGGATCTGAATGTATGATAGGATCAATTACCTGGTATGGCTGGAGTCCTCTCCGCAGCTTTGAACCAGGTTATATATGTATATATCTATATCTATCTATATATATATATATATATATATATATATATATATATATATATATATATATGTATATACACACACACACACACACACACACACACACACACACACACACACACACACACACACACACACACACACACCATAGTGGCAACTGTATCATTTTTACCTCCTGGTCCCTTCAAATGTAAGAAATTCCCTCCACAAATCAACCAGAGTAGAACTGAATGAAGAAAACTCTATCAGCAGCCTTATCATGAACTTAGAACCGTTAAATGTTCCTCCTTCAACTCTTCTTACACTCTTTCAACTAACTCTACTTTATATAACATTCTGCGGCCAATTCAGGAGAAATTATATCCCCTCAAAAATGAGGAAAAATACTTCACCTACTCCTTGGATAACTGAAAAAAATCAGACAGCTTATGAAACTCACAAATCAATCCTGATGAAGCTGGATAACTAACCCCATCCAACTTAGACAATTACAGCACCTACATAAAACTCAAAAAAGATGCTAGACTAGTAAATAATAAAACTAAAACTGAGTATTGCAGATCACTTCAAGGCTCTTACCTTGGTCACCCTCAGACATTCTGGAGAGTCCTAAAAAAACTTTCTTCCTCTAGGATCTTTCCAAAATTGAATTCTGTCCTCAAACTGCACCTCCCAATTTATTTCAGAGTTAAAAGATAACATCAGAAATCCTCCTTGTAGAATTAAATTATTTCTGAATACTGTCCACATGCCACCTTGACTCCTTTTACACAAGATAACTGAATATTCTCCATCCCACTTCAAGGTGAGTAACAGTAAGGAAGTACAGAAACATTACAGAAATAATATTGATTGCTCCTATCTTCCTAATTTCTGTAACACATATCCTAATATTAATAAGCTAGCTGACTGCCTTTTAGTAAGCTTTGTATTTTCTATTCAGTTTAACATTCACAACTAAAGTACTGCCCTGCAGTTTTAAACATGCTCTAATCCTTTCTCTAGCAAATGTCCCCAACCACTCATCAAATAATGACTTCCAACCCATTTCTTATATTTGCTCACTCATCAAATGTTAAGAAAATAATAAATTATACTGTAATCCCTTGAACAAAATCACAGCACATGACATTCTCAATAACAGGCAGCACAATTTCTGTCCCAGTGTAGTACCGACACAGATAATCTACTCATTAACAGACTACGTTTCTGAAACAGTGGTGAGTGATTAATAGTGTGAATGGCTTTCCAAGGTCCAGGAAGATAGTCTGCAATTTTGCCTAGCTCCATACTGAAATATAATATGGTCATTTGTGGCAGTCAGGTGGTTTAAAAACTATCTCTATAATTGCTCCTTTTATCTCTTAGGACACAAAAATACCTATATCTCAGGGACAGCCACCAAAGATGACAAACAAAGATTTGTACCTGGTCCACCCCCCCCCCCCTTCTTTCATTTCATAAATAATTTTTGCTTAACCTCACAAATATCAACTGTACCCTTTACTGAGATGACATTGTACTAATGAAAGGCAATAAAATCAAGTTTGCAAACTGAACTTCAGAATTACTTCCCAACCATCTTGTATCGACTTCAGTCCAATAAATTTTCTGTGTGTAGTCAAAGATTCAGTAAATATATTTGTCACTCACCAGAAATGTATAAATGTACAACATGTCATTATTACAACTACATCAGGTATTCCATTTCACCATGTCAAGAAGCAAAAATATCTAGGTCAAACTTCAAAGAAAAATCTCACGTTTGAAAAATAAATTGAGTACAAAATCTGCAAAGTACTTGCTCAGTTAAGATGATCATATATAATCTCTGATCTCCTAATTGGTGAAGCCAGATGTTCAATTACTATAATTTTTCTACTTCCCAGCCTAAAATATGGGCTTCCCATCTTAAACCTCTGCTCTTCACAAAATGCCTCTCAGCTCCAATGCATTCACCTTTCAAACAGCAAAGAACACCCTATTCCATGCTAAGTAAAGATGCATAGCTGCACCAAGTGCTAAGACTATTCTTGTCATACACACACTTTCTTTCAATCTTTTTTGTGGAAGGCACTGTCCACCTCTTCTGTATAAACTGACTATCAAATGTCCTTCCTACTCTCTTTGTAATGCTTATGCTATCAAACTACATATACCTACCCTTACTTTCGATACCTCTGAAAGAGCCTTCTCCAAAATAGTCCCTTATTGCTAGAACTCCCTGCCTGAAACTATCCAACAAATCAATAGTCTTACAATATGCAAGAAATCCTTTCATTCATATCTTTCCAAAGAAAGCAAATATACTTGCTTCAGTTTTACAATTTAAATAATATTATTATTATTTTTCTGTCCTATCTTTACTAATCCCTTGTGGTATCTGCTCTCTTTAAGTCCTCTTTGATTTACTACGGCAATGATTGTTTTGCTCTCTAAAAAAAAAAAAACAATAAAAAAAAATTTTTTTACATTCCCCATAGTTGCAGCCACAAATAAAAACTGTTTTGCTCTGCATAGTTGCATATTTCAGCTACACATTTGCAAAATGCAACTGCTGTTATCTTGTTTTATTCTATACGCATTATAATGTGTTTAAAAACTCTTGTCTATTTCTATGCTTTGCTTATATGAACTTTATGTTTTTAATATTTGTCTGTACCTTGTATTTGCCTACCTGGCCCAGATCATGGCTGAAATGTATCCTTAGACCATTTTACTTACCCAGCTAATGAAATGCTACATACATATATACATGCACATATATATATAAATAAGTAAAAAACATAGGTAAATACATAAACAGATAGGTTGGTCATGTGACCTAATGTATAAGGTGTCTGACTTTGGATCAGAAGATTATAGGTCCATGTTCTGTCATGATCATCCAAATGCAAGATGGCAATTCAATTTGGAGGCTGGGGTCTGGGTCTGGCATAATGGTTAAGTTGTTTATCTCACAGATGCAAGTTACAGGGTTAGATTTTCACCCATGAAAAGGAAATTAGTTAGGTTTAAAATGGCCCAAAAGGGCAGCTAGCCATTTACTTACCTAACAGATCACTCAGAAACTTGCCATGCACCAGTAAAATTTTACCAGCTACATAGTTATTAATGACCTTACTGGATGTCAGTTGCAACAACCATTTCTCATAATTTAATTATCAAAACATGATATCAGTTTCTTTCAAGGTACATAACACTTGCGAACACTGAAACTGTACAGCTCATGATACATGTTATGTAGTAAGATTTGTTTAACTTTATCATTATCCCCCCTCTCTAAATTAAGTACAGTAGTTTTAATCTAGTAGTATCAGGATAGATAGTCTTTAATGGTTCAGGAATTACTCATGCTATTCACAAATGCTTTGAGATCAATAAATACACAACTATTAATACATATTCCAGGGTTATGTGCAAACACATCAGCAATGCATTCATAAAGGCACGTCAGAGTTTAGTGCTAAAGTCTTTTTTTTTTTTTGTTCTTGCTTTACAAACATGCAAACAATGTGAGGAGTTGGCCTCATGTGTTCAGAGAGGTAAATTAATCATTGCTATCCTATTCAACTAATTGTTTGTGTCTTTCGGCTTTTTACTGGTTAGGGGTCGCCACAGCAGAACTCTGGTCCGCTAATGATTGGTAGTGGATTTTTACGTACCAGGTTACCAGCCCTGACGCACAACCTTCAACGAAGGCACGCTCCATTCACGTATGCTTCCACACAGAAGACGCTCTAGCTGAGAATTGAAGGCGACAACGTCTTGCTATGAGGCGACAACACTACCGCAGCTATTCAACTAATGTTCTAAGCAAAATGTCCCTCTTTCACAACTCTCCCTTTCTTTGCTAAACAAATGGCATTGCCATTTTCCTTCTTAATTACACTATATATAAAAAAACAGAAAATAAAAATGACAAAGAGAAGCAAGTTCTTTGAAGGCTGGGGTGTGGTGGGTACTCTAAATATTTAAATATATATCTTTGATACTTGGAGACATTCTTGGACACTTTTAATGTTGTAAGTTCTGTTGGGTTTCTAGTTTTAATAAGTTAAGCTTTTTGTAGTGGTAATTGTTCATTATTACCATGAAAAAGACTTTTTAGCCAACCAAACAGTCATGTTGCAAGTCCACTTTTAGAAGTGATGTGCAACATTATTTTAATTACTGCCACATGAAATCAGCTCTGGCAGTTATATTAAACACAACATACTGACATACGGTAGACTTGATATTTTATACATATGCTTTCAAATGGGTGTTAAACATGTTCAAATAGCATTTAGGGTTGATGCAGCATCCAGAGCATTTTGTTTTTTGAGCAGTCCTTCATTATATACATTACTCAAGATCAAAAGACATCAGAGAAACTAAATGCACAAAATCAGTGTCTGCCTGTATTAAACTCTCTTGATTAAAATGAAGATTAGAAGATACCATAATTTACCTGCATGCAGTTTTCAATGTAAAGCTTGAATCTTTCTCTCTCTTTTTATATATATATATATATATATATATATATATATATATATACACATACATAGAGAGAGAGAGACTGAGAGTTTAAGGCACAGGATTACCATTTGGTAGACCTGTATTTGAAACATGACTGGGGGACAACCGAGCAGTTGCAGTATCTGTGTGGAAGAAATATATGGTAATCTACTTCTGTAATATTTGCCATGAAAACCCTGTGGGGTCACCATGAGTTGATTTCCACTTGGGATCAATTATGTGCTTGCTTTATACATGCATATATAAATATACATATACATATACATTTTATTTAATTTTTTTTAATTTTATTTATTTTACATTTGTTTACCAGGAAAGTCCGACTGGATGAGATCCATTTACAGCGGAGGCCCGGGGAGAAAAGCTCCACATCAAACCATATGTACAATTTAAATGTACAATCAAAATAGACATTTCATACAATGATTTGTTCCAAGCAAGCTTAATTTACACAGTAGACTCTGTATGACAGTATTTGGGAGAAAAGACTCACATTAAGTGATTCAATCACAAGAGACATGACGCAAGACATAATAATTTACAACATAGTAGGTCCAGTATAGGACTATTTGAGTACTATATACTAGAGATAGTAGGCAGTGAGGAGAGGAAGGTAACAGGAGGAGAACAGGAGAGCATTTATCTGAAGCAGGGACAGAGCCAGGATTGCAAGAGGTATGATTTCAGTGACTTTTTGAACAGTGAGATGGATGCTGTCAAAGAGATATTTTGGGGAAGGTTATTCCATTTCCTAGCAATGGTATGAGAGAAAAGAGCTTTCCCGGCAGTATTGTTGGCTTTGGATATACAGAGCAGGGTTTTGTTGGATGATCGTAGTGGACGGTTTGCTGAATATTGGTTTAGTAGTTAGTTTAGGGCTGGTGTTTTGTGGGGGTTCCTTATTATGTTGAAGGTGAGCACTAGTTGGTGGTAACCAATTAGTTGAGGCAGTTCTAACCACTGTAGCTCCTTTAGGGCAAGACAGACATGGCTTCTAAAAGTGGCGAATATTGCAATTTTATTGTAACATGATTCTAGTTTGTTTAGGTCTGTTTTCCTGATGTGGGTTAGGACTGGAGATGCATACGTTAGGATAGACAAAAGGTGAGATTGGGCTAGGGTGATTTGTGCTTGGTCTGATAGGAACTGTCTGTGTTTGTATAGAGTTCCTAATTTTTTATGTACTTTCTTAATGGTTTGAGAGATATGGACATCAACATTAAGATCCTTATCTATTTCAACACCAAGGAGCTTAGTATGGGGGGAGGGTGAGATTGTGGTGCCTTTTTTGGAGGTGATGGTGAAGGAGAGAGGTGTGATTCTGTATTTGTTGGGGATGAAAAGAAGTAGTTTGGTCTTGATGGGGATTAGAATCAGCTGGATATCAGTAATCCATTTTTCTACGGAGCAGAAGGATTCTTGGGTAAGTTTTTGAAGAGTGGTAATGAATGGGGCTGAGCAGATTAGGGTTGAGTCATCTGTGTACTGTATAAGTGATGCAAGCAGGGTGGAGGTATGCAGATTACTGGTGAAAATGGTGAATAGTAGAGGACCAAGTATTGAGCCTTGTGGGACGCCTATAGTAGTTGGTATTAGAGGTGATAGTTCACCTCCCCATTTAACTGATTGTTTTCTATCAGAGGGAGAGTTTTTGAACCAAGAAATAGTGGAGGGGCAAAGGGCATGGTGGATCGAGTGTCTAAAACTAGGTTATGCGAGACCATGTTGAACGCTTTAGATAGATCTAGGAATATGGCTGATACAAAGTTGTTGTCATTTCTGACTTGGTTAACTTGGTTGGTAAAGGAGAGAAGAGCACTAGTTGTACTATGGTTTGGGCGGAAGCCATGCTGTGTGAGGGAGAGGAGATTATGTGCGGTTAAGAAGTGCATCACTTGGGTTTGAATACATTTCTCTAGGAGCTTGGAAAGGGGGGATAGGATGGCAATGGGGCAGTAGTTTGATAGCTCATAGGAGTTGCCGCCTTTGTGTAGGGGAATAATATATGACACTTTCCATAGTTTGGGGATGTAGGCTTCTTTTATGGAGCGGTTTATAAGAATTGAGATAGGATAGGCTAGGGACTGTGCAGCTAATTTCAGGAAGTTAGTGGGTAGACCAGTGGTGGGTTTTAGTTTTGAGAGTAATTTCTTAACTGTGGAGGTTGGTACAGGTGAGAATGTGAAAGAGGGTATATTATTGTGGTCTGTAGCTAGGGTGAATATACACACACACACACACATATATATATATATATATATATATATATATATATGTATACACACACACACACACACACATATATATATATATATATATATATATATATATATATATATATATGGGTTCCTATCACATCATCGAACTGTGTAATCACCGACACTCACCTCTTCGACACCAATCCATCGACGTCCATATCATCGACAATTCCGGTAAGCAATCTTCCCCCTCACAGGGCCCATGGTAGCGCTTTCAAGGTAAATTGTACGTAATCACGTAAACCCTGATCGGTGTAACACAGGAAGAAGCACTACCATGGGTCCTGTGAGGGGGAAGATCGCTTACCGGAATTGTCGATGATATGGACGTCGATGGATTGGTGTCGAAGAGGTGAGTGTCGGTGATTACACAGTTCGATGATGTGATAGGAACCCATATATATATATATATATATATATATATATATATATATATATATATATATATATATATCTGAGACAGGACCCAATCAACAAAACAAATAATAAAATTATCAGTGAGCTTAAATGAAAACAAATGTAAATTACTGCAACTAGACTACAATAGACTACAAAAGTCATGCTGTGCAATATCAGCTGGGGACAGGAACCCATGGCAACAGAACAGTAACATGATTTGATGTTGCTGAATGCACCAAAACTGGAATATTGTAAGTAGATTGAGAAGGCAGTGACAACAGCATACAGAATGTTGGAGAGTATCCTCAGCAGAAGAGATTCCAGAAGCAAAGAGGTAATACTTGCACTATGCACTCCTTTGGTCAGACCATACCTTGAGTACTACTACATGCAGGTCTAGAAGCAATATCGATAAACAACATTAAGCTGCCAGAAGGAATATAAAATACAACTGCCTAAAAGATTTATAGGATCTCCTTACTAGTAGAACAAAGAATCTAGAACTGGTCTTAGGCAAGAAAAAGAAGAGAGACAGGGTGATGTGAAAATGGTACACAAGATCATTTAAGGTAGAGATGCAGCCAATTGATCTAATGTCCAGTGTTGTCCTCTAATCTAGCACCCCCACAACTTAAAGATGAAGCACCACTGTTTTATGGAACTGATTACTAGAATAAATGGTTGGTGGACTGGGAATCTACAAAGGGATTCAAGAGACATGGACCAAGTTGGAAAGGGAAGGAGAGAAGGTAGGGATGAATAGCAGCTAGAATGTTAAATGCAGTTAAAAGGGCAGACTACATAGTGTTGTTGCCTCTCTCAGTTTAATTTCTACAGCTACTTATATGTTTTACATACTGTGATAGGAATGGACGCCATTCCTAAGTCATGGCATAATTAAAGTTCATGAAATCAGCATTGTGTCAGGTTTTTTATGATTGATGTTCCTGTCTCGTTTTAAAGAAATGTAATAAAATGTAAATACAAATCACATAACACTCACTGAGGAAGTATGAAGAATAAAGAACTTCTCATATTCTGCACTGATTTTTGAAATGTAATTAGCAACCATCACCATTAGCAAATTGGCAGTCTCTTAACAGGCCTCTTGTCATAGTAGTTTAGGATACAGTCTTATCCAAGATATGCATCAGCATTTGATGGCAGGCATGTGTATGCCCTCAGGTGAAGTCAAGATATATGTACACAGAGTGCTTATCAACAAAAGTATGTCTGCCAAAAGAACCCTAACTGAATGGTTAATTCTTATAGGACAAACAAATATCATGTACTCATGAGTATGTTCATAGAAGAAGCCATTCAAGGCCATTTTCATCTACTTTATTCAATTAAATGTATAGCCCAAAATGATTTCTTAAAGAAAAGCCAGTCAACACAGTTTGAACTAAGAGACAAAAAGGAAAGACAGGTCTAAAGTAACAACATTATTTATCTGAGGTCTTCATCTGGTATGCTCTCAAACTTTAATATCCAGATATGATACTATGCCAGTGTGTGTGTGTGTGTGTGTGTGTGTGTGTGTGTGTGTGTGTGTGTGTGTGTGTGTGTGTGTGTGTGTGTGTGTGTGTAGAGGGTGTCAGTCATAAACCAAAGTACTCCCACATGAATAAGTCACTACAAAACATTTCCCTCAGTGTTCTCTAAAACAGTTTTATTATTTTAATTAGTGCATAATCACCTATTAAGCCCCTTCAGTTCTCAACACATAAATAATGGCTCTGTAGTTACCAGCAGAGAGCAGTCAATGAATGAGCATGTGTTTCACAAAGAATATTGACTGTCTTTAAAAAACACTCTCATTAATTATAGGGAAGACAGCAATGATGGTAAATAGGTAATGGGAACAAGTGCACAGTGAGGTTTTGCTCTGATATGATGAGTAAGTTACTGCACACATCACTGCAGAGACATTAAGCATTGCCATAGATTAAGTAGATTGCACTTAACATGTTTACCTTTAATGCATGGAACAACAAAACTGTTTCTTCTAGACATACTTCCCAGCTGTCCAGATTTTCACAGAATGTCCAGATGTTTGCCTTATATTTGTGTTCTGTTCTTCATAAAATTTGTAATTTAATTTGTCTTTGTCTAGATTTCTTGCACTAAGAGGTTGAGAAATATGCTTCTAGATCATTCCACAGACTTTGGTACCTATTTCAACATTAACAGTGCAGTAGTGCTATACTGCAGAGACGCCAAACTTTGAAAGCAGTGCCACACTGAGGTTCCATGTGCATGATCTGAAGACAGCCTGGAAGAGAGTTTAAGATTCCCATGGCACTCACAGATACATAAAGGAACATTTTCTCTGGTGTCCTCAGCACATGTCACAGAATCATTAAATCAGTCAACATAGGTGAACTTAAAGAGATGTAGCTGTAGGAGGATCTAAGCAGTCAACTTATTCTAATACTAGAATGAATAAATGCATGCATAAATACGTAAACAGGAAAAGAACAGCAAGGGACTTGTCTTCCTGTTAATATTTTGAAAATGCATAAAGTTGATACTGTGCTATGATTTTCATGTAATCTGTTTATGGGCTGTGGTATAAATCTTGTTGGAGGAAGAAAAGAATAGTCACTGTAAGTATATATATATATATATATATATATATATATATATATATATATATATTTATATACATGTGAGTGTGCATGGGTACCTACACACACACACACACACACACACACACACACACACACACACACACACACACACACACACACACACACACACACACACACACAAACATACACGCACGCGTACACATAGCTGCTTAAAGAGTGCTTCAGGCTTTAAAGCATGGTGTTCATCAGTTATTTACTTTGGTAGGTAATGGGAAGTTCTAACAGTAAGAGGTTAGAGAGGAAATGTGTTAAAATATAGAGAGATATTTTATGATATATTAATTATATGGGAGTGCATGATGGATCTTGTGGAGCATAATAGATGGGTCTATATCTAAAGATTGAACAAACAGATAGTCAATCCCAAGTGATCCATCAAAGCATTTTGGCTGAGATTGTGTTACAGTAGGGATCAGGAAATTTGCCCTTTTCCACACTTTAATGAGATCTTGGATTTGGCATATATAATTAGCAGGGGGTGTGGGGATACAGGGAGGCTTGCCTTCCCTGCAATAGCATTGTTTCTGTTGTATTTGGGTGTTGTTTGGGTTTGCATTTTTTTGACAGACTGAATTGTCAATCATATAGTCTCGACCATATGTTTTTTGACACTCTGTCCTTTCAGTCTTTTGACATAGACCCTAACAGATGGCTATAAGTGATTAATAAATTCTTAACTAAAGTATAGAGACTCTGGATTACTGTGCAGTGCTAAGAAGTATGTTGGAAAATAATCCATAAAAAAGGCAAAATAAATTTACTTTTATGGAAATTGTACCTCATTATATTTATGTTTTGATAAATATCACTAGAGATTACCACTCCGCTACTATCATGAGTATACCTGCTCATTGCCAATTGCTCGAGAAAGCATTTTCTAATGCTTACTAGCCTGATCTCCTGTTTCTATGTAGCCCTGCCAACACCAAAACTCATAAATTACATAGATCTACTGTAACATCATCCCTAAAACTAAACCCCCCACCTAGTTCCCAACTTGACTCCTTGATCCCTAACCCTAAATCTCTACTTTCCAATAACCCAAAAGTCTAATCCCTCCCTAAACCTGAATTTCATAAATGTTCCCTAAACCCTAAAACGCCCTTCTTGCTGTTTATACCTAAAACTCTAACCATCCACCCCAAACCTAAATTTCCCGATTGCTCCCTAAATCTAAAATGCTCTTCATGCTCCCTAATCCAAAAACCCCCTTCCTGCTCCCTAACCTTAAAATCCCTCTCCTCATCCCTAATCCTGAAAAACCTCCCACTCCCCAATCCCAGCCCCCCACTCCCTCCCCAGAGGTGCTTGCCAAAACTCATATTCAAGTTCAGGCATCCTAGCTAAGCTACAAGGCACTCCTGCCCTTGGCCTCAAGATAGTGTTTTTTTGACAGCTTGGAACTCCCGTCCTTATAGTGAAGCTACAGCTAAGCTTTCAAGTAAATGAAACTCTCTGTAATAAACATATTATCCCTGCACAGTATCCCTTCACCTGTTTAACATTTATTCCATAAACCATGTGACAGTCCTTTATTAGCTTCATCAGCTTGGGTTTAAAATGTCGCATTTGTCAATAGCCATCCAGTATTTTTAATGACTAGCAGGTGTTTTGCTCGCTGCCCTTGATTGATTTCAAATGACTGTGCCATTGCTTTGTCTGCCCATTGGAGTCAATCGGTGTCATTTGTGAATGTATACAGCCATGTGTACTGGTGCTGCTGCTTCTGTTTTCACAATCTCCATTTTAAACTCCCCAGAAAGGAGGAGTGCCTTCCTGATTTACAAAAACAGAAACCATATTCATGAGAATGAGTGGCAGAAATGGAAGAATATAATGACAGACTGATAGTTGTACAGAGTAAATGACAGAATGAGTCCAAGTATTTGAAACAGTTTATACCACAATGAGACAGTTGGGATCTGCTGCTTTTAACCTAGTTCTTTAAAAGTTTCTTACTTAGGGTTTAGATAATTAGGCACACAATATCAGAAGCGACCTAACTGCATAACTCTATTTTCAGGTAGACAGGAATATTCCCACAATGATAAGGAAAGATGCAGTCTGTTCTAATGTTAGCTTCCTGCCACTGATGTGTTACATAGGGGTCATCTTTTTAAGAAATCCATCACAGTTTCAATGGATGTTTCTTGACTTAAAATGTCCTCCTACGACCCAACACTAAAACCCGTGAGAGATGCACTTATATAGCCAAACTGGAAGCAAAGCTCTCTTCACCCAAGACTGGACTAGACAGTCAAGAGGAGAAGGTAAACACTTGCACCACACCACATTCATCGCATAGTCCCTCAAAACCTACACCACCAAAACACACATATAGAAACACAAAAGACACACCAACATTCACAGAGGCTTTCAATAAAAATCTGCTCAAGCAACAGAGACCTCCAAAGCAGAAACACAAGCAACCTCCACCCCCCAACGCAACACAAATGACACATAGCTCACAAACTCAGTGTGCCACTCAATCACAGCCTATAAGGCGTAACAACATACCCAACACTCTAGTCATAGGTGACTCTATAGTCAGGCACACTGGTGTTCCACTCACCAGGCTAAACAAGGAGAAAGTTACAGTCAGCTGCCTGTCGGGTGCCAGGATCCGCCACATAATGCACACACTCAGGTCACTCCACAACAAGTACAGATATGACTCTGTCATTGTCCATGTTGGTGTGAATTACCTGAGATGTACCTATCTGGACTACATGAAAAGAGACATGGAGGAGCTCTCTGATCTTGTAGCCCAGGCAGGTATGACCCTCGCCCTGAGTAGCATCCTGCCATCAACCAGTACAAGGACAGAATGATTGACTTCAACAATTGGCTAAGCTTCTGGTGTCATTCTAAGAGGGATCCAGTATCTGTCTGCCTGGGATGACATGATTGACAGACCACGATGCTTTGCCAGAGATGGCCTGCACCTGATGCTCTTGGGATTCTGGATACTGGCTAAGGATCTTGCCAACCTTATAGTGTCTTTTTTAGACAAGGTTCAAATGACAAATTTACCACCTTAACAGGTACAAGCAAGCAAAATCTGAGGTTAATGCTGCTCAGTGCTAGAAGTCTAAACCTCAAAATGCATTCACTCGAGGCACTCCTTAAAATGGAGAACATCGACATCTGTGCAGTGACAAAGACCTGGTTCAAGGCTCCGGAGAGCACCTCTGCATTACCAGGCTATAAATCACACCACACCATTTGGCCACCTAACCTGGACCGAAACACAAAAGGCGGAGGCGTGTCCATATTCATTAAGGATATCCACACCTCCAGGCTAGTTGCTCAGCATAATGCATCCTGGATTATCCAAGTGCAACTAACTCTGGGCAAGACCGCAATCCAAATTGTAACTTGCTACAGATCTCCCACCATGCCCCAGGATTCCCACTCCTCATTTCTTGATATGCTGGAAAATATTAGGCTACAACCCAACACCCTAATAATGGAAGATTTCAACTACCCCACCATTAACTGGGAAAACTACTCATGTATCAATGCTTTTGCTCAACGTTTTCTGGAATTCATCAATTCCAATGCCTTGGATCAACTTAGCCACACCCACACCAAGGGCAGCAATATCCTAGACCTGGTCATTACCAACATGGGCAACCAGTGTTCCACACCAGAGGTCAATTCCTCGTTGGTTAGATTCGACCACAAACTAGTCACCCTAGACATCCACATCCTGCCCTCACCCCTATTAGGGAAACCACCATAAAGAATTTCTCCAAAGCCAACTTCACGCTTCTTAAGACAGAAGTGGCTAACTTCACGACACCCATGCAGATGGACAATAGAGTTACGACTGCTGAATCCTACACAAATACACTTTATAACCACTTACACGAGTACATGGATCGTGCTATCCCTAACAGAACCAAGATGCTACCCGCCAAAAAAAGGAAGCCAATCTGGTGGTGCCCTGCCATAAACAAACTCTACAACAGAAGAAAGAAACTATTGCAAAAAAGAGAAAAATCCCATGATTGGAGGAACTCCCTGGTCAGCCTCATTAAGAAGCTAAGATCCCTCACAAAATCCTTCAAAGCTAGTTACGAAAACAAAATCGGCACTGATTCTAAAGACAGCCACAAAGCATTCTATAGCTATGTCAAGAATCTCAATGGCAACACTCAGATCTGCTTTGAGTTACAGCACAACAGCACTAAATATACAGAACCAACTGATATTGCCAACATCCTGGCAGATAGGTTTAATGCTAACTTTACCCCCCTCTCACCCCCTAAAGGGCCCGTCTCTATACCGGAATAATGCAAAGTTTCTGTAATCATGGCTGCACAGGTAAAAACCACACTTTCCAAATTCAAAAACACAGCATCCATGGGACCTGACAACATCCCAGGCTGTGTTCTACACAAACTGCAGAATGAATTGGCACCCCACCTAAGCACCATGTTCAATCATAGCCTCATCTCAGGCTTTGTGCCCACTGAATGGTGCACAGCAATGGTTTTCCCACTCCACAAAGGGGAGCCACCATGGACCCCAGGAACTACCGCCCCATTAGCCTAATGAGCCTGGTCTGCAAAGCCATGGAACATATCATCATGGATCTTATATACAAAGACATTGGTAATCTCCAAACTCTGGACCCCACCCAGTTCAGGTTTGTAAAAGGCAGATCATGTCTCCTAAGCCTGATAAACTTCATTGAAGCAGTCACCAAAGCCATAGATGAGGGTAAGGTGGTTCACACAGCCTATCTAGATCTCGCCAAGGCTTTTGACACCATCCCCCACTCTGGAATTATAGATAAACTCACTAAACTAGGTATAAATCCCTATGTCACAAGATGGGTTGCCAACTGGCTCACTGACAGAACCCACACAGTGAAGGTCGCAGACTCCAAATCCGACTTCAGACCAGTGACAAGTGGAGTACCACAGGGTTCAGCCCTGGGTCTTCTTCTGTTTGGTATCTACTTTTCTGAAGTACAGGCTAACACAGAATGTCTTTGGCTAACAAAGTTCACAGATGACTGCAAACTAGGAGCCATAATCAAAACTTCTAACGATGTGGACATCCTACAAAAGGGCCTCATGGAGACAGATTCCTGGTGTCAAAGCCATGGCCTCAAGCTCAATGCCAAAAAGTGCATTGTCATCCCCTTTGGTAAAAACTCTGTACCCATGAGCTACCACATAGGTGGTTGTCTACTTAACACTAAAAGTTTTTATAAGAGACCT
Source organism: Protopterus annectens (assembly GCF_019279795.1). Taxonomy (NCBI): domain Eukaryota; kingdom Metazoa; phylum Chordata; order Ceratodontiformes; family Protopteridae; genus Protopterus; species Protopterus annectens. The sequence goes on from NC_056731.1 coordinate 1,537,770,245, forward strand.
TGGGACACAGGTGGACAGTAGTCTCTCCTTTGATAATCACATTGCCACAGTAGTCAGGAAATCCTTCTACGTGGTACATCTCATCACAAAAGTTTTCTCATCCAGGAAAAAAAGAAGTCATTGTTCCCCTCTACTCGTCGCTCATTAGACCCATTATAGAGTGCAATGCCCCTTTTGGTATGTACCTCACAAGACATCTACAACAACTGGAAAGGCCGCAGAAATACCTAACAAAGAGGATTACCAGCCTCAAACAGATGTCCTATGCAGACCGTCTCAAAAAACTCCAGCTTTACTCCATCGTATATCGCCTACTCAGAGGCGATCTCTGCCTAACATACAAAGCTATGTCAAACCCAGATCTGTTGGACATGCTCCACTTAAAGAAATCCCAGTCCCTCCGAGCTACATGCTCTAGATCCTAAACCTTGTTACTACAATAAACAGAACATGCTGGAGGGATAGATTCCTGCCCCAGAGACTTCCCATTCTCTGGAACAAACTAACTATCTGTATCAAACAAAGCTCCTCATTAGCACTCTTCAAGAAAAATCTTGATGATTGGATGGGAAATAGGAAATTCGCCCCAGGGATCACCCCTTTGACTCTGCTCGACAGGAGCACAGGAAAATAATTATCTTGGGTGGCGAAAGCCAGGGTCCTTTTTAGCTAGGCTTTTATAGGCCCTAGGGCCAGTAGTCTAGTAACTACCTATGAACCTATTAGTTTAATAATTTAGAAGCAAATGAAGCAACAAAGACAGCAAAGGAATGTGACTGTATTCTGAAAAACAGAAATGATCCTGTATAGCTTCTCAGGTGTTTCTTGGTGCACTCTACACACACCCAGGGATGTAACTAGGGTTGGCAAAGGGAGAAACTGCCGATGCACAAGCTGTCAGTGGGAATGGTCATCTGGTGCCAGTGGTGGATGGTGGGTCAGAGCAGTACTGGCTTTGTAAATTAAGCTGATACTGTGTGGTCAAGGTCGAAATGCGAAAGCTACTGAGTGCAGCATCCTGACTGCAAATATCCCCTTGCTACTCTAAAAGCACATAGCTTGCTACTACTTTGCAGTTTTAGACAGAAGAATGATTTTCTTTTTCACAACTCAGAAAAGACTTCCTTTTTGTCCTGCTCAGTTTTGAAAACCTGTTGACATAGCTACAATTCTGCTCATGCCATTTAGTCTGACACAGATTATTTCTAGAAACGCTCATAGCCTCTCCAAACTTCAGCATAATATATGTGCCATATCTTAATAACCAGCTCAGTGACACTGTATAACTACTAGTCATGTTGTTTGTAATGGTGTTTATCCTTTTCCCCCTGTTCTTCTAAGGATACACATGAAAATGAAAAGCTAGCCAACGTATGACTGCTGAACTGACAATACATACATTTATATAGACAGCGCAATGACCGTTTCAGTCTTTTTATAGCTGAACACCTGTTACTGTTTCAGCAACTTTCAGAAAAGGATAATAAAATAAGACATTACACTTTCCATACAGTCTTTAAAAAATGTTGGTCTCAACCAGTATTATATCTTTCTAATAATCCTATTGGCTGAGAGCAGTACTTTTTAAAGACTGTAGATGCAGTCCAATTTCTTAGTGTCATTTATTGTATTTATTACTTAAGATATGATTCAGAATAGTTTTCTACCTATTTTATATCAGAACTTTTTATTGTAAATATTTCCTTTGTTGAAAAAGATATTGTTCTCTCTATCTCTCTCTTTCCTGCTTTTGTACATGATCACTCTAATGTGTGTTGGGAGGCACAGGAAGATGCACTTGTTATAACTTCAGAGATAAATATATGTTCTTTGTTCATTTATGGCAAACCAAATCATGTGTGAACAAAAAGTTTTATGTTCACATATTGTTAGTGAAGTATATTCATCTAAAACATGCAAAAGCATTCAAGCAGATTTAAAAACAGTTGGCATGAACAGCATGAACGTATTACTCAGAGTCTGTCGGCATTTCATACAGTCAGGTATATATGCACATTTGTAATGTTTCATAATTAAAAGACAAAAATAGAGTTTGTTTTGATCATGTTCTTATACTATTTCAGGTGACGTTTCTTTTGATTCGGTCTGTTTGTAACATTATTTCAGATATTATTGGGCAGCATGGTTGCTCAGTGTTAAAGGTCTCTGTCTCACTGCTCTAAGGACTGTGGTACAATCCTGACTTCATATTACAGCCTGCAGAGAGTTGTGCATGTTCTGTCCATGACAGCATGCTCTAATTTTATTTTTCTTTATTTTTGTGTGATCTGATTTTTTTCCTCACTTCCCAAAAACATGCTGGCTGATAAGCTAGGCACTTACTCTGTCCCTTATTGTATAAGTTGCGGAAAAGGATCCAAGAAGTGCAAAGTCTCTTATCTGGTTAAAAAAATAAATAAACTGAATACAAATAATAATAATAATAATGAATGGATTAGCCATTTTAAGGAAATCACATATTTAATATACACATAATATCCTCCCCTACCATGACTGCACTTAAAATAAAAATTATTTTCTGGAATAGCTGGAAGTATAGTCTAGAGATCTGAATTCACATAGGGCTAAACTTTTTTAATAATTTGTGATTTTTTCCATCCAGTCCCTTTGAGTATATTTCTTGGAATGCAAAGAAAAAAAATCTAGTTTAGTTAAATGATACAAGTTGAAGAAACAATCACTTTCACCCTGAATTTATAGATCTGTCTGATAAAGTCTCCTGAGCATCAGCATTACTTTCCTGAAACATACACATTATTTTATCTTGCAGGTAAACAAAGAGGGACTTGTAAAATTAGTTCAGAATAGTTCCATATCTAAAAAGGTGTAGTTTTCAAGATCTGTTAGTAAATTGGTAGAAATCAAGGCTGCATTTGTTCTTTAAAATGGACCATTCCTATTTTATATCTCCTTCCCGGCATTGCTATACCTATGCTGAACCATAGTTTTCTTTCTGTTTTTTTTAGCATGTTTAGAAGGTGTACTTGTAAGAGTCTGAAATATATTGTTTTTTTACTGTGAAACATCTGTTAAAATATAGTCTAAGAAACTACTTCTTACACAGAAATATACGAAAGCAGGTGGGAAGACAGAACATAATGGCAGGTGAAGATTAAATCATCCACCAATCTGACCATGCCCCTTCCTATTAAATAATTACACTATGTGTTACCTATGAATTCTTCAATATCATATCTGTTTTATCTTACCACATTTTCAGGAAGGCTGATTCAGTTTTTTCTAGCCTTCACTTTGAAGAATAAATCCTCATTTCTGTCCTAAACTGCATGCTTTTCAGTTTCAGCTTCTAACATGATTTTCTTGTATACATTTAGAAGGGGGTAACCCATGGACTTTATTCATGACCTTATGTATTCGCTTCATGTATTACAAATTGTCAGCCATGCTCTTTTACTCAGTGTGTTGGCATTTCATACAGTCAGGTATATATGCAGATTTATAATGTTTCATAATTAAAAGACAAAAATAGAGTGTGTTTTGATCGTGTTCTTATACTAGTTCAGAAAAACAAGATGACGTTTCTTTTGATTTGGATTGTTTTTAACACTAATTCAGATATTATTGGGCAGCATGGTTGCTCAATGTTAAGGTCTCTGTCTCACTGCTCTAAGAACTGTGGTACAATCCTGACTTCATATTACAGCCTACACAGTGTTGTGCATGTTCTCTCCATGACAGCATGCTCTAATTTTATTTTTCTTTATTTTTGTGTGATCTGCTTTTTTTCCTCACTTCCCAGAAACATGCTGGCTGATAAGCTAGGCACTTACTAAGTCCCTTATTGTATAAGTTGTGGAAAAAGGATCCAAGAAGTGCAAATTCTCTTATCTGGTTAAAAATAAATAAACTTAATACAAGTAATAATAATAATAATAATAAATGAATAGATTAGCCATTTTAAGGAAATCACATATTTAATATACACAAAATATCCTCCCCCACCATGATTGCACTTAAAATAAAAAGTATGTACTGGAATAGCTGGAAGTATTATCTAGACATCTGAATTCACATGGGGCTAAACTTTTTTAATAATTTGTGATTTTTTTTTCCATCTAGTCCCTTTGAGTATATTTCTTGGAATGCAAAGAAAAAAATCTAGTTTAGTTAAATGATACAAGTTGTAGGAACAATCACGTTCACCCTGAATTTATAGATCTGTCTGATAAAGTCTCCTGAGCATCAGCATTATTTTCCTGAAACATACACATTATTTTATCTTGCAGGTAAACAAAGAGGGACTTGTAAAATTAGTTTAGAATAGTTCCATATCTAAAAAGGTGTAGTTTTCAAGATCTGTTAGTAAATTGGTAGAAATCAAGGTTGCATTTGTTCTTTAAAATGGACCATTCCTATTTTATATCTCCTTCCCAGCATTACTATACCTATGCTGAATCATAGTTCTCTTTCTGTTTTTTTTAGCATGTTTCCATCTAGTCCCTTTGAGTATATTTCTTGGAATGCAAAGAAAAAAATCTAGTTTAGTTAAATGATACAAGTTGTAGGAACAATCACGTTCACCCTGAATTTATAGATCTGTCTGATAAAGTCTCCTGAGCATCAGCATTATTTTCCTGAAACATACACATTATTTTATCTTGCAGGTAAACAAAGAGGGACTTGTAAAATTAGTTTAGAATAGTTCCATATCTAAAAAGGTGTAGTTTTCAAGATCTGTTAGTAAATTGGTAGAAATCAAGGTTGCATTTGTTCTTTAAAATGGACCATTCCTATTTTATATCTCCTTCCCAGCATTACTATACCTATGCTGAATCATAGTTCTCTTTCTGTTTTTTTTAGCATGTTTTGAAGGTGTGCTTGTGAGGGTCTGAAATATATTGTTTTTTTACTGTGAAACATCTGTTAAAATATAGTCTAAGAAACTACTTCTTACACAGAAATATACGAAAGCAGGTGGGAAGACAGAACATAATGGCAGGTGAAGATTAAATCATCCACCTAGTCTGACCATGCCCCTTCCTATTAAATAATTACACTATGTGTTACCTATGAATTCTTCATTATCATATCTGTTTTATCTTACCACATTTTCAGGAAGGCTGATTCAGTTTTTTCTAGCCCTCACTTTGAAGAATAATTCCTCATTTCTGTCCTAAACTGCATGCTTTTCAGTTTCAGCTTCTAACATTGTTTTCTTGTATACATTTAGAAGAGGTTAACCCATGGACTTTATTCATAACCTTATGTATTCACTTCATGTACTTACAAATTGTCTGCCATGCTCTTTCTTCCCTCTTTTAGACTGCTAGACTCTTAGACAGTTTCTTACTCTTATTCTCTTGTGAACGCTTCATCATTTTTGTTTCATTCTGTGAAATGGCTTCATCATGCCAATATCTTTACAATGGTGATTTCTCTTAAAGACAACACAATTTATATGGATACTAACAGATGTGTCAGCTCATTAGCACAGAGGCAAATGGCCCATATGCAAGATTAGTGACTTGGGTTCTTGGCAGATTTAAATTACTGGTGAAGGCAAACCAGAAGAAAGGTCTGGCAATCTACTCCTGTATCTCTGCCATGAAAAGTCAAGTTTAGAAATTGGCAATAGTCTCCGAGACTCAGTCAAGACTTCATTGAACAATATACAGTGCCAACTGTCTGTGCTACATTCATATGCAAGAAGTTTATCTAATCTGATTCCTCAACCTTAATACTCACAGAAGTTAGACATATTGCTGGCCTACAGGGAGTTTGTAATGCAATCACTAAAGCATCCATTTCCCCACTAACACTTTCATAAGAACCATGGGAATGTCAAGGCTACTGACTGTTGAGACCATTATGACTCGCCAGTTCTCACCTTAGACTACAGCTCCCCTCACAAATAGGACCAGACCAATTATACCTGGGGTGAATGTATAAGCACCTATCCTATTATCCAGGTTCCATTTAAGGAATATAGTGTATCAAATACTTTCACATAAACCAGTATATCACACCGCTTTAACTGAAAGAGCAGTCTGTTCTAAAGGTGAGGGAAGACACTACAACATGAAGCTGTCTTTTCAAATTGTTTCGTTGGTCTGCTGAATCAGGTTTAGATCCCTTATTCTGATATTTAGGGAAATGATTAACTTGTGAAGATGCAAGAGATCCTGCACTACTGGGGCCTTGATTGCTCAGAAAAATAGGTATAACTCTCCTCCAAGGAACATATAAAACACAGAAAAGAAGAATAGTGCATCTAGTCTTTTCTGCTAGTTTAGAGATTATAAGCATGTGAACTTTGTTAGGAAAATCTGAAGTTAATAATCAAAGTGCAACCAAGAACAGGAACCAATACTGAAATCCAAAAATCAATCCCATTCAGTATTTCCAAAGCAGGAAGGCCCATAAATGGCTTTCACAGAAATATTAAATGATGAAAGATTTCTGATTTCTGAAGAGATATCAGAATACAAGACACAATGCCGTACTCATACAAAACATGATGCTTATTACTAAATCCACAAGATAAGAAGGTTCAGCACTGTCATCCTATATACAATCTATTCATGGATTTCATTAGAGCCAATTAAAATGTAACAACACTGCTCATCATAATTAAATAGACTTTTTTTATTATTATGAAAAGGGCCAGTAATTTATAAAATAGAAAATGCCAATGGCTGGCATGGAAAAACACAATGAGGTGCTTTTACAGTGTAAATATATCTTGGAAGTTGACAATTTAATGGTTAGAAATCAGATAGTACCTATAATGTTTTCAAATCACCATAGGTAAAATCCAATACCACTTCCTGCAAGATATAGGCCCCCCTCTATGAGCCAGGATACCCATACCATGTATTTAATGTTATTAGAAACACTAACCATCCAACCCAATACCATGTTCATGGGTGACTTCAATTACCCCACTATTAACTGGGAATCCTGTACAACATTAAACGTACATGCACAGTGTTTCCTGGATTTTGTAAATACAAACTTCCTGGACCAGATACTCAATTCACCAACCAGGGGTGCAACCAAACTGTATCTGGTCTTCACTAATATGGGAGAGTGCTGCACACCCCCTACTGTAATGCTCTCCCTGGTAAGGTCAGACCATAAAATGGTCTCCTTTGAAATAATAAAACCTGGATCCCCAGCTAAGCTGGGAATATTCAGGAACTATTCTAAGGCTAACCTCCTGCTATTAAGTGAGTACCTGGCAAAATTTCAAGCCCCTATAAACCCCGAGAACACTTCTGCCTATGCAGAACTGTTCACAGAAACCCTGTACAGGCATGTTAATAGCTGTATAGAGACAGCTGTACCCACTAGGAAGAAGTATCGAACTAACTCAAAAAACAAGCCACCCTGGTGGAATCACGGAATCAATCGGATGTCTAACAGGAAGAAGAAAATCATGGCAAAAATTAGGAGGTGCAGCACCCAAAAGAATAAAAGCACTCTCATTAAACTATAGAAACAACTCAGAGGACAAATAAAGTATACCAAAGCCAAATTTGAGGCAAATTTGGCCTCACAGGCCAAGGACAACCACAAAGCATTATTTAGCTATGTCTGCAACCTCAACAGTAATACACAATTGAGTGCATAGCTCATTGTAAATGGAGCCACCTATATTGAGCCAGAAGATACAACAAACTTCTTGGCTGATAATTTCAGCTCCAACTTTACTCCTTTCTCTCCCTCAACCTTCCCTCAGGAAATATCATTAAATATAACTTCCTCTACTATCATTAGGGAACAGGTCCTTAATGCTCTCTCTAAGACCAAGAACACTGTATCAATGGGCCCAGACAATATCCCAGGATGCCTTCTAAATAGCATGAAACATGCCCTATCAGGGCCTCTTGAATTACTATTTAACTGTAGCCTCCAAACAGGCTTCATGCCTCATGAATGGAGAAAGGCAACAGTCATCCCTCTGCACAAAGGTGGGCCATCTACAGACCCTGGAAACTACAGACCCATAAGTCTCACTAGTCTTATATGTAAAGCCATGGAAAGAATTATCATGGAGATGATCAACAGACATACAGTAAACCTGCAGACACCGGACCCAACTCAGTTTGGTTTTGTAAAGATTAGATCATGCCTACTCAACCTGGTGGACTTCTTTGAGAAGGTTACCAAAGCAATGGATGAGGGCAAAATTGTTCACACTGCCTAACTTGACCTGACCAAGGCATTTGACACAATACCCCACTTGGGCATTGTTGACAAACTCAAGATGTTAGGTACAAACCCATGTGTCACCCAGTGGATAGCTAACTGGCTCACAGACAGGACCCAGGAAGTTAGAATTGGGGAGTCCATTTCTACAAAGAGGCCAGTCACAAGTGGAGTCCCTCAGGGATCAATCCTTGGACCTCTCCTTTTTGGCATTTACTTCTCAGAAATCAAGACAAATGTCAGTGGTCTCTGACTGACTAAATTTGCAAATTATTGCAAACTAGGAGCTGTCATTAAATCTCACACTGACACAAATGTTCTTCAGGAGGGGCTGACACAGACAAACAACTGGTGTCAGAGTCATGGACTAAAACTAAATGCCAAGAAACGCATAATAGTATCCTTTGGGAAGTAATCCATCCCTGGTAACAATCATATTGACAACATACCCCTTAGAGTTGACCCAGTAGTCAGGAACTTAGGGACACACATGGATAGTAATCTAGCCTTTGATCAACATGTGTCTACAGTGGTGAGGAAATCATTCTATGTTGCACAACTTATAAACAAACGTATGGCATCTAAGTCCAAGGAAGTCCAAGTAAGTTATTGTTCCACTGTATCTGGCATTCATTAGACCTATCATTGAGTACAATGCCCCCTTTGGTATGCACCTAACCAGGCATATCCAACAACTGGAATGTCCACAGAGGTTCCTCACTAAAAGAATACAGGACATAAGTAATATGTCCTATGAAGACTGCCTCAAGGCCCTATCCCTGTATTCTGTCTTCTACAGGCTTTTGAGGGGAGCTCTATGCCTGGCATACAGGGTATTGTCAGACCCCACTCTGATGGACCTCCTGCATATCCACAAAACAAATAGAACCAGAATTACCCATTCTAAAGACTTAAACCTTGCCTGTGATATAAATAGGACCTGCTGGAGAGATAGGCATGTATCCCAGAGACTACCCCATCTATGGAACAGGCTCCCCATCCATGTGAAGCACAGTTCCTCCCTAATCAAATTCAAGTGCAACTTGGACAATTGGAGGGGAAACCAGAAATTCATCCCTGGTCTGGCACCTGTGTCTCTGATGCAGACAGGTAACCTGTAAATGGTTCATCTCCCAGGCCCATGCTTACACTTATCAAGGGTATGAGAACTTGTCAGAGATTTAGGATGAATGGCTAGGCTTAAAAAGGCCCTTGTGGTCGTTAGCCTAGTAAACAGCTATGAACGTATGAACAGCGTTGTAATCTTAGCATCAGTAGAGTAGTACACATACCAAGCTGTGGTGACTGCAGTTCATCCTATCTACAGAAAACTGAGAAAACACGCCTTGAGATTATTTATGAATGTTACTAAGACATAACCTAAAAGAATGAACACAGTGCATTATACAGATGTACAATTAACTGCCATCATTATGGAAAATGCATCTTTATGGTGTTAGAGAGCATGGAAATATCCAAGAGGTAGTCACTGGGAAAACAAAGCTGAGTACAAAGAGTTATTGTAGCAACTCAGATTAAATGCTGGGAGCATCTGTCTGATATTAATGTTCTTAGATTAAGTGCAGCCAAAATTTAAACTTTTAGGGTTATTACATTTTTTGCAGCATGATATTTATATTTTAATAATTTATTTGTTAATATTAGTTAAGCTCATAGTTGAGCACATCTATCAGGTAATAGATATTTAATAGCAATATTTTATTAAGAATGTGAGTATGTATCTATAAACTTATATTTATAATTTAAACTGAAGCTTTTATCATACTATTTTATACATGATTATAGATGAATTATGAAGTGTCATTGGGCATAATATTCTATATTTCATTATATCAAGTTGTATAGAGTATGTTTTCATAAACAATCAGATTTATTAATATATTCAACATAAACCTTTAATTAAAGGGATTATTATATTTTAAGACTACGGTGGTGGTGCTGCGGTAGTGTTGTCGCCTCACAGTAAGACGTTGTCCCGTTTGATTCTCAGCTAGAGCGTCTTCTGTGTGGAGACATGCATGAATGGGCATACCTTCGTTGAAGGTTGTGCATCAGAGCTGGCAACTCGGCATGTAAAAATCTACTGCCAATCATTAGCGGACCAGAGTTCTGCTGTGGCGACCCCTAACTGGGAAAAGCCGAAAGACACAACAACAACAACAACAACATTATTATATTTTAAGAACAGTATTAATTTTACATTTTAACGTGAATGTGTTTTATTTAAATTAAGTATGCCTGTCACTCCATCACATGATGGAAGTTTTGATTATATAATCAGCAGTGTTGTTATATTTTTATGGATTCTGATGAAGTCTATGTATTGATTGCATACAAGATGAAAGTGCAAAACCTTTTATTTTTGTGGAGTTAGTAATAAACACATACCCTAAGATTCAATAAACTCCGTATTGGCTTTGCGCATACCTCTCAACCTGGAAATATCAAAAATCTGGACAAAGCCCCATGAAAAATAGGTACAGATCTGTATGCTGATTAACATAAAATGGGCATACATACATACGTAACCCCACCCACTTCAATGGAATTGTGGGGTACCAACTTTCAAGTGCAAACTAAACAGACAACCAAAATATGGCCCCAGCCCAGACCCTGTAGTAAATTATTTTTTTTCTTTTGAAATGTGTAGCAATGATGTTCACTGGGAAGGGAGAAGATGATGAACCTGTTTTTGGTGACTTGCAGTATGTGGGTATTGTGGTACAAGAAGGGCATTTAATGGTAGGCAATATTCTAACCTTAGCAAAAGAATATTATAGTTTGCTAGAACCTCTGAAAATCATTCTCCATGGCCTACTGATCAGTGCATAGCTTGAGTTTGTGTCACCCAGGGCTGTCTTTGAGCTTGCCAACATTACCCCTTCACAAAATTATGGTCAAACGGGCCCCCCCATACACAGCCCTCCCCTGCAGCCATTCCAATGTCCCATTACTTGGCTATTTTACCCCATTTACCATAAACACTAATGTGCATACTGATTTACTTCTATTCTCACAATGAATATAGACTTAGCATTAACATTTCTCTGTCCTTGAAACTCACATTCATTAAAACAGCATTGAAATCCACATTCAAAGAAAATGCATCTGGCCAGTGGTGGATAAAGATTACCTTTGGCCTGTTTTCTAATTATAGGCCCCTTGCACATGAAACATACATGTGTTTTTGATACACCTTCCTGATTGCATTACATTACATTTCTTGTATAATACAGCACACTTGTTAGAGCACATTTTAAATTTTATTGTTTTGAACATTTTTCTAGTAAGCAATGAAACAAAATGTATAAAGCAATAATGACAAAACTGCTCAATTCAGAACATTTACATCATAAAAGTCTAACTGCTGGACTGCATGTATATACTCTGGTATATGGTAATGTAGATTTGCAATCACGTAACAGTACTGTTTTATTAAGCACTATTACCCACACTGTGCACCATAAATAGAATGTGTAGGAATGCTTGTATATGACTGGCGTGATCCCCAGAGGCCAATTAGTACAAGTGAGAGACACATAGACAGAAAACAGTGAAAAGGCAGACAACAAAATCAGAATAGCAAATGCAACTGAGAAATGAACTGCTGTATTTTTAGCACACATAGCCATGGCTCGAATTCTGCCAGTGGTAGTAGTCTGCATACAGAATCATACCCCACAACTGTACAGATATGTCCAGAATGTCCAGTAAAGTGGCCCATATCTGCTGCCTGTCAACCTGTCCTCCTGGGAAATCAATGGGATGATCCCAGACGTATAGGCAGCAAACAGGAAATACAACTGAGTGACATACATTTATGAGAACAAAGCTGGCACACTAGCAACTCTCCAAAACCTTATGACTCTAAGCCAGGTGTGTCCCATTTACACCCCCATCTTGTCAAGCAGTGGCCAGAGTGTGTACAGTAACAGAGCGAGATGTATGTGCATAATAGTAATGTAGAATCTGGTACTGTGTGTGGCAACAATCAGGTAGTGCTAACAAACATTTCTCCCACAGGTCTGTCAGATACCAACACTGTGCCCAGAAATACAAGAATGACACCCTGTACTGGTAATGTTTACATTGGTGTTGTATGGCATTGTGAGTGATGCAGTTGCTCTGACTAATAAGGTATTACGCATCACTGTCACCCATACTGTCCTACAAAATATAACTGTCTAGGAAATCTGTATGAGTGTTGTAATAAAAGGTCAGAATGCAAAAGCACAGGGAATTATAGAACAGAAAGCAGATAGGAGATATACAGCAACATCTATGTAGCACACACAACTCTGATGGACAGTGTTTAAGTTGTAGCAGTCACAGCCATGGTCTGAATCCTGGGAGTGGAAGTAGGCTGCATACAGAATCATACCCCACAACTGTACAGATGAGACCAAAATGTCCAGTATATGGGCCCATATCTGCTGCATGTCCCCCTGTCCCCCTGGTAAGTCTGTGAGATGATCCCAGATGTTTAGTCAGCAGACAGAGAATACAAGTGATTGTCCAACATCTATGTGAACAAACCTGTCACTGTAGCAACTCCCAAAACTGTTAGGAGATTAATAAGCCAAATATGTCCTATCTACACCCCTATGTTGTCAAGCGGTGACCAGAGTGTGTACAGTCACAGGGTGAGATGTATGTGTATAATACTAATGTGTAATCTGGAACTTTGTCTGGCAACATTCAGGCAGTGCTAACAAACATTGCTCCCACAGGTACATCGGATACGAACACTGTGCTGAGAAATAAAAACCATTATACCCTGTACTGGTACTGTTTACTCTGGTATTGTAGGGAATTGTGAGTGTTGCAGTTTCTCTAAATAATAAAGTATCACTGATCACTGTCACCCACACTGTACTACATAATATAACTGTGTATGAAAGCATATATATGTGTGCGTGTCAAGTGACTAAAGATTGGAGAGGGCAATATTCTAGATATGTCCCGGTGCACCTGCATGTGGTCAACACATGGCCAGAGTCATTGCAGAAAGAGTTGGATAACCATGTGCACAACATCAACTTGGAATCTGAGAGTATGTGAAGAAACAGTTAGTGTTGACATACATTCCCTCCACAAGTATACCAGGTAAGAGGTCTATACTGCAGGTAAAACTAGTTCATGTATAACGATGATGACAGCCATATCACTGTCCAAACTAAGGCTATAGGATAATGTAGTAAGACTTGTAAGGTACAGAAAACAGCACTGACTATGAAAGTAATGTGGACAGCAGTAATATACTAGTTGTTAATTGACATCTTTCTCTCCCTAACACCATAACTCCAACAATAAACATACCCACCCCAACCAGTATGTAATGACTCCAATATTTTGATAATGTCCTGTTGTTTGATAAATATTTTAATTGGTCCCATGCATGTGCTATATTGAATTATTCCAACATTGGTGTCATGGTGCCATCAATGTACCTGCATGCTGTTCTTATTACCACTGTGTTCCCATATATGCATGTGTTCTGTTTGCTATGCAACTGTTCCGTATCTGGTGTCTGGGTTAATGGGAATATCTATGCATGCTGTTATACCTAACCCTGGAATGTGTTGACTATTACTAATCTACATATGATGATAAAATCTAAACACTACAGCACATTTGGGAAGGCCAGTCCCAGCAGACCGACCTGTCCCACTTCAGCTGGCCATGGCACCAGGCACCAGCATGCCTGGGCCCCAACCCAGGACCTCCCTGTCTGTTGATCCTGCACCACCTTCGGGTGGAACCACCTCAGGCGATGGGGCTTGCCCCCCCCGGGAGTGGGCACAGACAGGAAACTGTCACCCATCGCCAGGTCTGGGTCATGGTGCATAGCGAGCTCAACCAGCAATTTGGTGATCTGCTATGCCAGCTCGAGAGCCACATGATGCAACTAGAGGGTCAGTCTGGCTCTGTGACTCAGCCCCCAGCACACCCACCTTCAGGGCTGTGAAGGTGCAGTGGTGACTGCCCATGGGTGGGGACCTCAGTCACACTGTGTCCACTAGGCGGCTCATGGGCTTCCGATTTCCCAACGCCCCACCCCATCAAGGTGTTTTACCCCCACATATGTCACATACCACCCCTGTATGTGTCCTGGTTGTCTTGTCTGTTAACCTACCCAACCTACCTCCTCAAATAAACCTACTGTCCCTCCCCAACATTCCACTCTCACCTAAAAAAAAAAAAGGGCACTCTATTCCCAAAAAAAAAAACTCGCCCCATACATAGCTGTCCATTTTGCACACATGTCCAATGGACACATGTAATCTGGTCTAATTGGTATCACAGCTTATTATTGTTGTCCTCACTCCCTCCCAGTGGTTTGAGTGTCCAAATCTACCTCCAAATTCAGTGTATATGCACAGCTGTTGCTGTAGAAGAAATGGGCAGCTATGGACCTTCCCCACACCCTTCATGCACATCCCTAGATATTTTCCTTACTGTCTTTCCCTCTTTGTGCCCCTTTTTCACCACTTTCTTATCAACCCTTTTTTCTTTTCTTTTAAAGAAATTAGCACAAGGGTAAGCGGGAGTAAGCACTTTTAAGCGGCAGTAAGCGGGTTTAAGCCTGTTTGCACGGGGGTAAGCAATGCCTACACAGGTTAAGCAATTTAGAAGCTAAATGAGTATAAGAAACTGTAACCAGAAGTTAGCAGTGCTTACCTCCACACAAACTCAAGCAAACCCGCTTACAACTGCTCAAAGGTGCCGTAATCACCCTGTATCCAACGGCCCTTGTTCTGCCCAGCAACAAAATAAACAGCCCCTGCAAGGCTCAATCCCAAGACCTGGCACACCATAGCAAAAGTGATTTACCATTAAGCCATGTCAGATATACATAACCCTGATGTTTTCACAAACATATCACCCAGCCCAGTAATTCAACAGTACAGGGAATATATTCCAACATGTAGATGTATGTGTTTGTATACATATTAATATCTAAACAGATAGAACATATCTATATACGTAGATATATATATATATATATATATATATATATATATATATATATATATATATGCATAAATCTCTCTCTCTCTCTCTCTATATATATATATATATATATATATATATATATATATATATATAAACATAAACATATATACATACAAATGCATACATCTATAGATATATATGTTTACATCTATATGTCTAAATATATACAGCAAGTTATATATATGTAAGTATATATATATATATATATATATATATATATATATATATATATATGGTTTCCTATGAAACCATCGAATTTACACTACATCAAGAATGACTACATCGAGACTAGACCATCGAAAGTACATAACAGCGAAAACAGAAATCGTCGACATTTAAAACATCGACTACATGGAAAGTGCAGAACATACAGGAGAGAAGTTATAAATACAGTTATACTACACTACATAGCATACACACTAGCCCTGACCCAAACCCTAACCCTAAGGTCCGACACTATCGCACACTTCACCTACCTGCACCCTAACCCTAACTCACTTACCCACCCCTAGCCCAAGCTCCGACACTAACGCACACTTCACCTACCTGCACCCTAACCCTAACTCACTTACCCACCCCTAGCCCAAGCTCCAACACTAACGCACACTTCACCTACCTGCACCCTAACCCTAACTCACTTACCCACCCCTAGCCCAAGCTCCGACACTAACGCACACTTCACCTACCTGCACCCTAACCCTAACTCACTTACCTGACCACTCCTACCTCCGTCACTGTCGCACACTTACTGGGTCGCGATCACACATTACCCTTGTCGGTCTTTCCGCTGTCGGCGAATCACCCTGTCGGTATATGTACCTGTCGGTTATCTGGCGTAGGTGATTTCTGCGTCGGGGAATCGGCGGTTCGGTCTTTAGAAGGGGACCCGTTAAACATACACAAGTGCTGTGACATTACATTTTCGACGCTTTGGAAGTCGACGATTTCCATTTTAGATGGTTTGCAATTTCAATATAGAAGTCCCGATCTTCTCATTTTTGATGTAGTGTAAATTCGATGGTTTCATAGGAAACCATATATATATATATATATATATATATATATATATATATACATATATATATATATATATATATATATAGGTATATACGGACATAAAACCAAGAAAAAGAGTAAACATTGCTGTTAAGTCCAATAAACCAATCCTCAGCAACCCGATGGTAACCAAAAGCAGGCAAACTCTTCACGGAACAAAACACAATTTATTGTGGCAATGAAGGCTCTCCACAGCATAAAAACCTGTTTTTATGCTGTGGAGAGTCTTCTTTGCTGCAATAAATAGTGTTTTGTTCCGTGAAGAGTTTGCTTGCTTTTGGTTACCAGAGGGTTGCTGAGAATTGGTATATACAGACATAGTTATATATATGTAAACAGATATATATATATCTATATAAGTATATACGGACATACATGTGTAGATAACAATGGGAACATAACAAAAACATATATGTCCACATGTACCTTTAATGGGGTTGGGAGGCCCAAAACAACATACATCTTGTACAAATAAGTATACCCCCCGCAGCCAAACAGGTCCGCCCTGCTAGATACATATGTAGAAGGTGCACACAATATGGAAGAGCCACTATGCCTACAGTTAACACCTTAACAATTAGAGACTGTATGAGCAACCCATACAAATGACAATCATTGCCTGCAAGATATACTCACAGAGAGGTCATAGGATATGACACCACCCACAGGTTTCATAAATGGGAAACCATTATTTGTGTACTATTATAGTTGTATATGCCATGTCATATAGCTGTTTAGATACTGACATCCATATAAGCAGAGTAATGCAACTGTGAAACAGTTATACTAATATAGTATCTGGAAAGGTGTACAAATGTTGTTGTCCCGGGTGAGCCCTTCAAATAGCACAATAGTAAAGACAGACTGGGCCACAGGATATAAAACAATCAACAGTAAGTAATGCAGATGTATAGTTCAGCAGCCTCTATCTACACTCTGTACACAATCACTAAGTGGTAAAGACCTAAGCTGACACAATAGGATGCAACTGTTACATAACAAGGTATGCCTGACACCATCACAAGCACACTGACAAACAGAACAGTCTGTATGGCAGGAGACAGTAGGCCTGCATTAACCCAATTTATGTAATTAATTTAAAAATAGGATAAACTGTATGGTAATGTACATCCAGATACCTTAAGGCAGCTCACCCCTGATACCCCCACATGTTGTACCTTAGACTCAATAATACAGGGCCATATACCACTGTTACATACACTGGCCTCTGGAGTGCATAAGGGCACACATTTACTGTGTAGGTGAAGCCCACACATATATGGCACCAGCCCCACCATATGTGTAGGGGATACAACAGCAGTGGACTGATGGCAGGAATGGCAGTGTAACATACTCACAGCCCACTACAGAGCAACCCCTGACAACATGTCATATGTGCAAAGCTTGGTATGTAGGTGGAGGACAGAGGCTGGAACACAGGCCCATATGTGGAAAACTGTTGTCATACACTAAGCAAGTCACTGGTGTTACAGAATAGTCTGCAACATACCACTGATTAGGGATTTGAGGTTAGAAACATAAATGGATGTAGCCATGTACTGATAGCACTCAATACACACACTGCCAGTGAAATATCTGACACAGGACCTGTGTGGTGGACAGACAAAACATAATAGGCACACTTCTGGCCATCAAGAGGATAGGCCCACAGTTGAGAGCTATGCAGACAGACTGCATTCCAAGGTAAACTAGTATGTACACACAAACCCTGTAATACCAAGACTATACAAAGCATAACACAACTCTACTCACACTCTGTCTGCAGTTCTGGAACCTCCTACAAATATGTAGCTGGCCTGAGTTTGCAGGTTCTTCTGTAAGAGGCATTGTTACCTGCTGTCTGTAACACTGATGCCCACACACAAGAAGGATGTCCATCACACAGGAAAGGTAAAGGGACCACGCCCACATGATGTAGGGATTTATAGTAGGTGGTTGCCATGACAGTGGTAATTGGAAGTACTACACAGCAAGCTGCATGCAGTTAGCAAGTGGAGGACACTGATTGGTGCAGAGGCCATCACCTGATCATATGCATCACCTACTAAAGCCATGTTGCAATCTATTCAAAGCAGCTCAATCCATTTACTGGAGAGAGACTGAGAGAGAGAGAGAGAGAGAAAGAGAAAGAGAGAAAGAAAGAAAACAAAAACAAATAAAAACAAAACAAAAAGCCTAAGGCAAAGGCAGAGTAAAAACCAAAGGAAGATCAGACCAGTGTAACATCCAGCAAATCATCCAGAATTGACATCATTCCCACAACAGGTATGTGAAGTATATATGCATGTAATTGAATGTAGTACCTGGTCCATAATAATGGGATAGATGATGTGGAATGATTTCTATCTGCCATCAGGTGTTGTTGTAATGATGTTCAGCTGAGCAGCTGCTATGGACAATAGTGTCTGACCCTGTGGGTAGTGGGCCACAGCTGTCAACTGTGCAGATCAGCACTGACTGACAAGATGTAAGCCATCATAGTGTGTCTTGTGTAATGGGAAGTATGCATATTATGTGGCCAACAGCTGGTGGTAGAAGTAATGCCATTATGATGGGCACGTGGGACCCACAGCCCACCACTTGCAGGATACTCAGGTTAATCTGCAATGTAGCATGCAGGAATGCCATAGGTGTGTAATAGGGTCACCTGCAATCGGGTCCTACATATATCCCCTAATGTCAGGCCGTGTCTATATGTGGCACCTGTCTGTGTTGTAGCAAGGCAGAACAGTGCAGCTGTGCAGGAAGGTGTTGTGAGATTGTGGACCTGATTTCTGAACATACATATAGGTATGCATATGTGTACATATGTCACATATATGATATATATTAAAAAAAATATATATATATATATATATATATATATATATATATATATATATATATATATATATATATATATATGTGTATATATATATATATATATATATATATATATATATATATATATATATATATATCAGCATGTATGTCCACAAATATACAGATATCCATGCGTAGACATATATATATGAGCACATATATACAACATCACATATATCTACACATATATAGATATATACCTATATGCACATGTCTACATATATACAAACACACACACACACAAACATATATGTATGTAAATACATGTCCCCTATATTACTACCACAGTGATGCATGCTATGTGCAAGGCACCAGCACATATAGCAACACACACAGATATCTACAGCTGGCAGTGTGTGCAATATGGATGGGTATGTCACATGTTAGTCCCTTGTTGGGACCACATTGCCCCTGTCTGTGAAGTATGCAATGGGAAAGTGCAGAAGTACGGCAGGTAAAGTTATGGAGGTGGTCAGGGTTGGCAGATATACAGGACAGTCTACAGGGGTGGTATGTGACACAGGTGGTGGGTAAACACCCTGGATGGTGTGTGTGTGGTCTGTAATGTGGATGCCCCATGGGCCCCAATATGGGCACAATGGGAACAAGCCTCCC
Organism: Protopterus annectens; assembly: GCF_019279795.1. Lineage (NCBI taxonomy): Eukaryota > Metazoa > Chordata > Ceratodontiformes > Protopteridae > Protopterus > Protopterus annectens. Next base: position 1,537,790,030 of record NC_056731.1, read on the forward strand.
ACCCACTGCTACTCACAACAGCAGCCCATGTCCTGAGGTTGCCTGGCCTGGAAGCTGAACAGGAGGAGCATGTCAGCCCTGTGAATGTGTACTGGGTGCCTCAGAGTGATGTAGCACATCCCACATGTGTCTGTTCTGTGGAGCCTGGTATGGAACAGACCCTAGACCTGACCTCAGGAGACAGGAACATGTCTGTGTGTGCCCCTGGGGGGGCAACATCCCCTGGTTGGTTCCACCTGATCGTCATGCTGGGCCACTACATGAGGAGGCCCCAGGTTGGGACACACATGTGATATGGCCAGATATCATGGGCAGATGGGTTTGAAGAGGTGGTTCTGCTGGCCAATTGTACATAAACATGTTACTGTGTCACTATTATAGAACATATGTTGGTAGTAATAGTATACACAATCCCGCAACATGTCCAACAGCATGCATAGCTATCCCCAATAACACAAAATGTCAGATGTGCAGCAATCACAAAGCAGCCATACCACAGGCATATACGGAACCATAGTGGCCCTGACAATAGCATGCAGGTGAATAGTCTGTAACCGGTCACAATTATAGTATCCACACAGGGAGCATGGCTACAATCACATAGCAGAAAGTGTGGTAAAATACAATATCTGTCCCACTGGTAGGTAAGCTGTAGCCATACCTAATGAGTTGTGTGTACAGTTTGTTGAAGCTGATATGGTGGGGGGATGACAGAGGTATGTATTATGAACTGTGGTAACCTTGCTGTATCAGTTGCTCAGACCTGTTTCCATCTTTATGTCTTTCAGCCAAGATGTCACATGCACGCTTGCCTACCTATTCGACAGCTGAGAATGATATGCTTATTACACACCTGATCCTGCACTAGCCAGTGCTGTTTGGCAGGGCTGCCCATGAACAGCAGGAGTGGACCACCCTGTGGAATGACCTAGACCACAGGGTCAATGATGTCAGACTGCACAACTGCAGTTATGTGCAGGTCCAGCATAATTGTACCGACCTGCTTCACAATGCCTGTCGGAGTACTGCTGCAGTCCAGGGGATCACCTTGTTACAGGGGGGGCCATGCCAACCATCCTACCTGACACGTATGGAGGAGCTCCTCGCCAGCCTCGTGGCACCTGCCCATCTGGCCAGCCACCAACCACTGGACATCTTTGTGGTGGTGGGTGGCACACACACACCTGCTGAGGAGCATGTAGGTAAGGACACAGGGCACATCAGTAGACCACTGTTGTGTATACATCCGCATCGGTACAGGTGCATCTTGCTTATCTGACATGTCATAGATATATTATGTTGCTGCATTGTAGTGATAAACAGATGTCCAGATGGGGTAGTATTGTGGAAATGTACTGTTGATGTATTGTAATACTGCACCCACCCTGTAGCACTGCCACAGGTGTGGCCACTGACATTGCATCTCTCACCCTCTTATGTAGGTCACTCCAGGATACCACCAAGGCAGCAGTCTATAGCTAGTGAGTATGGTTTATGTAAATGCTTGCTAACAAACTGGAAATGTAATGGTGATGATATATCCCATGCACACATCTAACATATGCACATGTGCACGTATTGTTGCTGTGAAATGCACGATGTCACAGGAGTGACCATGATGGGGTATTGGAAGGGTATGTCAGACACCTGCATGATAACTAAAATCCTGTCATTGTGGAATGTGTCCACAGGGAGTAACATAATGGTGGGAGATATGGCCACAGTATGGACATGTTTGGAGCAACACCCATATATAGTGCAACACCAGTGTATATCCCTGTAGGACAATGGCAACTGCTGCAGAGATACACTATGGGATAAGGCATTACAGTAGTCCAGATTATCAGCTGTATCTAGGCTGTAACATGTGGTGTTCAGTGTATGGGACACTGCAAAGTGACACACATGTGTAGGGCTTACTTGTCATGCATCTGCATAAAGGCTGAAGGAGGGGGGTGTCAGCATGATGTGCCAGTGCACTGCAGCAGGGATCCTAAGGATGCTAGGAATGGCTCTATCAGCACATTGTCAGGTTCAGGACCTGTGGCAACCATAACCCTACCCCCACAGCAATAGTGATGTCAGTGTGTGAACACCATGGGATGTGCACAGGAGTAGACCTTGCAATCATGTAGAATAGGGGGACATGTGTAGGGCAGACTGAACATACACTGTCAAATGCAGATGGCCCACTCTGACCGGAGTAATGACTGCTGCAATACACACAACAACCGGTGCGATAAACCGTCATGATAAGGGTGTGCACACATATGCCCACACGGTGTGTATGCATCATCATCAGCAGCCGCAAACCTAACACAATCTGTAGACACTGCATGTGAAAGTACAGGACATATGTCACATATCTTGCTCATGTACTGCTAAGATATGCTGTGATGTGGTCCCATGGCAGATCAGGGATGGGTGCATCAAATCAATAAATGTATGTACACCCCCGTAGTCATGGTATGCTCTGATGGTTGTCAGTGTAAGAGTATTGGATTGGTCATACATGGTCAGCTGATGTTGACAGCTGTGCATCAGACATCAGCCTTGCACAAATGACATCTGTCCATATATCGTACCAGGTATGTGTTGCTGGAAAACATAGGGGCTGTGAGCATTAAAGCTGACATAACCAACACAGTAGTACACATTCAGCAATGGGATGTACACCTGTGAGGTGTGGTGCACAGTACATGGCAGGGTGCAGAAAAGGCGCAGAGAAATACCATGTCCATGGACACAGTGGTATCCAGGGGAAGGGGCATCACCTAGTGACACAGCACATGCATCACACACATGTATACTGTTGGCAGCATGGATTAACTATACCTGCACTGCATGCTGTCGGGTACCATTTGTTATGCATATTGACATAGTGGTAATAGGAGGACTGTGTGTACTTTCACTGTGCAACCTCTCCTGTATGTGCTTGTGCATCCTGGTGGGTAGTCAATTTGTCTGTAGGGTCACTCTGGTGAAGTGGAGGGATGCATGTAGGATTCTTGTGTGCATAGGTGTATGTCTGTGTGGCTGGCCATGTTTGCACATGTGTGATTGTGGGGTGTTCATACAGCAGTACCTCCCTCTGGGATCATGCAGTACATGTACATGGACTGCCACATTACACACCAGGAACACCTGTTGTGTGTAATCACAGGACAGCTGAAAGTATAATATGGTCTGTAGCATGGAACAGGCATCCAGAGGGAAGGTAGACACCAGGTAAACCCTTAATATCGCATTCAGCTGAGAGGTCACCTACAACACACGTATGCAGCACTACAGATGCATTGGGGAAGTACTAGTCAACACCAGGGAGTGTATCCAAATATTACAGTTGTCACAAGATAGGCTGAAGGAGCAGCATATGTGGCATGTACTGAGCATTACATACACATGACACACCAGTGTGTGATATTATGGATACAACATAGTAACCCACACATATAGGGGCCATGCTCATCATGTCCAGACATACAGAGCATGCATACCGAATGACAGCAGTGAGGCCATGTAAAACAACTTCACACAGGACAGGCAGGTAAAGCAGCAACAGGCCTTGTGTTATGACCACTTGTGTAGGCATTTAGAGGACTGATATGTTAATGAGTGGTATCAATGTGTGTATGTTAACAAGTGTGATGCAGCATGGGGTACCACATGGACATATATGTGGCACAGTCTGTAAAGCCATGGACAGGTAGGTATTAAGAAGGTGTGTGTGTGTGTGTGTGTGTGTGTGTGTGTGTGTGTGTGTGTGTGTGTGTGTGTGTGTGTGTGTGTGTACTGTTAGGCAATGCTGTACAGGTTTTAAAGTACATTTATTGTTTTCCCCCACAAGTGGCGAGGTGGGTCAGGGTCCCTCCTGCATGCAATCTGATGTTGGTGTCCATACAGACACTGAAGATGTTGATAGTAATGTTGAGGCACAGGGTTGTCAGGGGCCAACACTGCACCAACATTTGACATCCCCCTTTTAGCAACCCCAACCCCACACACAGTTTCAGAGCCTATACACAACCCATCATCAGTGGCCATAGCAGAGGGACAGCTGGCATTCGGAGGCAGTGCACAGGAAAGTGTGGTTATCATGCCTACTGTATCTGGTCACAGCAGGCACAGCCAGATGTCTGGCAGGGCAGCACATAGGCAGATGTCCCAGGGTGTTCATGGTAGGGCCACTGGCCATCATCCTCCTTGTACAGGTGACACAGCCGTTACCAGCAGGTGCATGTTTCAGGCTGTCATGGTGACACAGGCACTTACAGAAAGTTACCACAGACAAGGCCTGAGGCTGCAGGGGGCTGCTCTCACATCTACAAATGACAATGCCCATGAACTGGCTGGTACCATCCATGGATTAACTGAGTTCGTGGATAGATGGTCTGGTGAGATGATGGCCCTCATCGACCGTGGTCTGTCCATGCTTGAACGTGTGGTGGGAGTGTGGCAATGGCCACGTGGACGTAGGCCAGCTATGCCAACAGCTGGTAGTCAATGTGGACATGCTAGGAAACCAAGGGGCTCCAATAGTGGCAGTACGATCCCCGACACTGCAGGGGGGTGCTGTGCACACCACACCACAGCAGGCCATGAGCACGTGGTCCTGGCCAGTCCCAGGAGGGACCTGGTACCAGCAGACATTTGTCATCATCATGTGAGAGTGGCACATCAAGGCCTGTACCTGAACATGCCAATGGAACCCCTGGCAGGCACAGTCCATGTGTCCGTGGCCAGAGGCAGTGAACTGCACACCCTGTCAGGTATGGTCTGCAGCTGTCCATAAACACCTGTGTAGGGCAGACACATGGCAAAACTGTGTGCATGCATACCCACACACTATGCAAACACACCTAAGGCAACCCCATACCTACACACATCATGTCACCATGCCCAGCTCACCACAGTACACCTCTCACCCACACACACATGGTGTCAAATGTATGGCCCACCCTCGGCCTCTGGCAAACCAACATCACATCCTGTGCATATGATGATACCTGTGCCACATCCATGTCATCCATACCATCAATGCAGGGACAGGCTAATATGGTTCTGATGCACACGGTGACTGCACTACAGTGTACCACAGTACTGCCGTGTCACATGTTGTAAGGAGTAAAGTATAATGCATAAACGGCAGGAAGTGTAGCTGTCCAGCAATGCCTTATAGCTGTTAGTAACACTGGTTGGTTGTGGTCTCCATATTGTTATCCATTTATGTTGTAGGTGTACATGTGTCAGGACAAAGACGACCTCTGCATATGATGATACCAGTGCCACATCCCTGGTATCCATACCATTAATGCAGGGACAGGCTAATATCGTTCTGATGCACATGGTGACTGTACTACAGTGTACCACAGTATTGCAGTGTAGCACGTTGTAAGGAGTAAATTGTAATGCATAGATGGCAGGTAGTGTAGTCATCCAGCAATGATGCATTATAGCTGTTAGTAACACTGGTTGATTGTGGTGCCTATACTGTTATCCATTTGTGTTGTAGGTGTACATGTGTCAGCATGAGGATGGTCTTCAGTCATATTCCACAAAGGGTTATGACACTATGCTGACACCATGGCTGTGATATATCTGGGGTACAATTGAACACATGTCACAGGTTACTAAAATGGTTATTGCCTGTGCCACATGGACAGGTGACCCGCTGATGTGTGTATACCCTGCAACCTGATGTAGACCCATCCACATGCACACTGTTACTTGGCAACACTGGAACTAGACCCCTCCTAGCTATGTAGTGATACTGAAGTGTGTGGCTTACATTGCACACACCACACAGCGTTCAGAGTGAAGTCTGTCCCAGGTTTCATGTTACATGCAGAACATCCCCAGACATGTACAGTATGCTAATGGAGGATGTAATAGGTGTAATGGACAAGACATAGTGTGACATACCATCATATACACATTAACAGACACATAACAGCCAGACACACATCCGAGATAACAGGGCCTATTGCTGCTAACTAACTTGACCATGTGTCCAATGTGTTACAGGTAGGCTGCACACAGCACATGCATAACTGGCTTGGATTGCGGTATCAGTTACCTGTATGGTTGAAGGTGACAGTGGTAACCATAACATGGTACACGGGACATATACCAGATGTACCTTGGTACAATGACAGTGTATACAGCACCACATCCCCTAGTGGATATTGTACTCTCTGAAACTCATGATGACACTCTGCCATACCCACCATCACACATTGGCCATGACTGTGATACAACCCATTGTATACCCCAACAGTGGTACCACAGGGATATGCATCTAATGCACATGACACACGCGTAGTAGGGTGTTGCAATGTCATGCCTCACCTATGGGCAGCAAAACACTACCTGTACTACTGTGTGGCAATGTGTATTGTAATAGGAGTATGTGGCCTTGGAATGTTGTGCCCTACAGATATACGGACATGCACAATTATGCACACATGCCAGAACACAATGGGTATCCCATGCCTATCACCCGATTTGTAAATCACTGTTGTGCTGGTACTGCAAGGCTCATGTAGCTGCTATGGGGGGGGGGATTAACAGGGTATATGTAATGTCCCATACCGCAACAGCCACAACTGACTATGGCAATGGGTGTTGTGTTGGTTGTGAAGGCCCACATGGAATTACCAAGTACAGGTGTGCTAACACACAGACACTGCTATACTCAGTCATGCACATGTAAACATGTATCATTACAGGGGTGCATCACTGCAGGTGGTCACAGCTGTGTACCTAGACATATCCTATATGTTCCAGTTCTTACACAGCTGGGCAGACATGTCAGTGTCAATCAAGCTTAGGTTGCCTGTACATATCCCAGCTGGATACCTGCCATCTGCACATCTGTACAGGGACTGACAGTCATTAGCTTGGCAAGTAGCTATGCAGTAGCATGAGTGTGTTAACAGATAGACGTATGCCATAACTACATGTCAGAAACCATCACTAACATGTGCTGTACAGACAGTAGTCAACCATTACATTCCACATGACGGATCATTACCCAGTAAGGGGTATATACCGAGACACAGCTCACACACCAGGGATATGACAGGGAGGCCGCAGTGTCCAGCTATGCCCACAGGTGTGCCTGTTGTCAGTATTACATTTAGCACTCTGCTCTTGCCTGGGTTAGCACTGTCAACAGTAGTACTGCCATGATACACTACATGCCAGTGTGACAGCACATACCCTGGGCTACTACCCCTGTATGTAACACATTCACATGGATAACAGTGCTGTACAGGCCTCATATATGTCTGTGTCACACACATGACACTCACACCCCTTGCTACATTAATGACAGCACATAGGAATATGTATTGTACATGGCATTACATACTCTTATTACAGACTATCAGACTGGGTGGTGTGACCTGGTTACCAAGGCTAAGCCATGCTTAGCAAGTATCAACATTGCTGCCATATAACAGCTGAGCTGATTTGCACACTGGTAAGCTCATGTACGTTTACCCATAGCTCAGCACTGCTTAGCTTCGTGCAGACCCACTCAAACCTGCTCAAAACTGCCTTAACCACTCTATATCAGACAGCCCTTGTTCTGCCCAGCAACAAAATGAACAGCCCTTGCAGGTCTTGAACCCAGGACCCTGAAGTCACAACACTTAACCACTATGCCATGACCACTGTAAAGACAGCTGTTGTTCTACCAATTTAGCTGTCAATACACAAATTGAGTAATATTGAACAATTGCCTTTAGTTCCTGAATTATGTAGTCCTTGTTGTTAATATGACTGGTGCATCACATATGTTGTTTTATCATAATGTGCACATAGCAGATACATATGGTGAGATACATCTGGAGGGGTATAAACAAGCATGAGTTTACTCATGACAGGAATATGGTTGTATACATATACTAGGTCTATATATGTCTGTATGTACATACACTATTATACTCATACATATGTCTGTATACACATCTGTATAATGCTACATATATATGGCCATGTGTACATCTCTTCATATGTACACACACACACACACACACACACACACATATATATATATATATATATATATATATATATAGACATAAGTATATGTATATATAGATATATGTGTATATAGCTATATATGTATGCACATCCTATGTGCACAGATATGCCTAATTATGTTGGTATATATGTAGATATCTATAACTATATGTGCATACATATCTATTCTGTCAATTTATATATGCAGATATCCATACGTATATGTGCATATGTATCCCTATCTATATATGTGTAGACATATAGTGCTCTGTATATGTATATATCTGGGTGTTGATCTGTATTTATATGTACATATATCTATATATGTCGATATGTACATGTGTATATATCTATATGGATATCTGGATAATTATATATACGTATATTTTCACCATACATCCTGAACATGGAGTGTAGCCCTACCTCAGCCCCTATAGTCCCAACTTCATAGTGCAAGGGGATACCAGATGTGTATATCAGGCATATTTGTAGAGGATTGCTACTGTAATAGGGATTGTCTTCACAGACATGGTGTGTGTGGGAGGTCACATCTGCTTTTAACATGTGCGCCATTGTCTACTGACAGACATCCTAAGGACATCACAGTACAGTACTGCTGCTAGCATGTAATGCTCCTGTGGACTACAGCAGAAATATTGGCCAATATATGTGGACATACTGACACACTCTGGACAGTCCTGTGATATACACAGAACCCCTTAGTGCAAGACATGTGGACCAAGACTGACAATATGGATGTTAACAGCCATGTAGATGGGTATAAAACGTAACGACTGGTATACATTTGCCCCCATAGGTTATGCATTCACATACCCCTGTCTGTCCTGAAACATAATAACTGCTGGTACAAAGTTGCCATGGCCACATACTACCCACTAGATATTGACATACATCTGTACAGCATCCCACTGCTCTGTATGACATACATGACTATTAAGGGAGGCCTGGCAGCAGTACATCTGGCATGTATCTGGATATGACATCCCACTGGGTAAGTACACTAAGCTGCTAGGCATGTAAAAAAGCACTGTGCAGGATACAGGCAGACTGGCTCAACACTGGCCTACCTTTCCTATGTACCTGCATATATAGCTGGCTCTACAGCACAGAGTACTATACATCAGTGTGGAAGTACACAACCACAGCCAATGTGAAGACAGTCACAGCCATGTATGGTAAGCTAGCGTAATATTATACTATATGGACTATCTGTTCAACACCATCCTCATATGTGCCACTCACACACTAACTCTACATATACTGGGCCACTACACAGTGTGGTCCAATGCCTGTCTGTGATATGGAACATGTGTTTGTATGGCCCTACAAACATGTAAGCTGATAGGGTAACATACAGTGGAACAGCATGTAACATCAGATAGAACTGGACCAGGAACAATGACATCTACCAAAGTCTGTACACAGGCCACAGTACATATTGACAATACACACACTGTCGGCATTCACCTTACGTACATAGACCTCAGTACTATACACACAACCACAGAATGTCCAGGTTATGTCATCAAATATAACCCCTACTATACATAACATGTGTAGCAGTCTGATATCTCACTGGTTTATTATCAGATATAATGTCACTAATTATGGTGTACAGCAGATATGCACCTCTTACTGCATGACATATGCACAAAGGTTGATAGAGTTGTGGCTAGAGGCACATACACAGGGCCGATATTGACATGTTGCTGTGATAACCTCATACATTTACTGTTGTAACAGGGTTTGTTGCAACATATGTCCTATGAGGAATATGAAATCAGTAACTCTCACGGCTGTCACCATCTACAGACCAATCCTCACACTACCTTCTGCAGTTCACAGATAGGTGCTCTGTGTGTAACACATGAAACAAAAGGCACCACACACTGCCCAGTCTGCAGATGACCCTACAGATGGGTTTTCTTCATAAACATAGCACTGACATGGCAGTTATTAAAACATGTAGGACAGCCATATCCACACACACCCTGTTAAACCAACATTACTCCAAATGCAGTATAGCAGCACTTACAGTCTGTAGTCAGGTCAGGCACATCCCCTCCTGTGTGCTGCCCTGTTTCCACAGTGTATGTTGTTAGAAGTAAATCCCCAATCCATCTGAGTTGCTGTTTGCCAAACAACAGAACGAGTTCCTGCTCAAAGTGAATGAAAAGGCCCAACATCAACATGATGTTCCTAGATATTGAAGTGTATGTCCATGCAATTGGCAATGGAAATGTTACCACAGGTGTTCCACATGCAATCAGCTAGAGGAGGACTGCAATTCATGCAGAGGCCATCAGCTGATCATGAGCATCACTTGAAATACACATCCTGCTGCCTAAGCAGAGCAAGTGTAGGTCTCCACATCCACCAGAGAGGGAGTGAGAAAGGCAGACAGAGGCAAAGTAAAGTCAGGGAGGGGTGGGAGAGTAAAACTTAAGCATGCTTGTGTCACACACCTACCAGCACAGGGTATCAAACCCTTGACATCTATGTAGTGCTATCACATTTCTTTGCAGTTATTGGATGTGCCACATAGGTTACATGTTAAGGAGCCCTCAAAACGTATTTGTGATGGTGAGTGACATCTGCAACAGGGATATGGTAGCTATACGGTAGGTGTAGTCACTACGCAGTTATAGGATGCGCCACAGAGACTACTGGAGTACTCCTTCCCCAAAGGTGTATTTTACAATGAATGACATCAGCAGGATTGCCAAAGTAGGGCAGTGTAGCTAGCCTAAAATGCATTGCTCCCTACACAGACATAAAACACACACACAAAACATCCACAACTGCCATGTGTGGGAATAAAACCCCTACCAGAGTTCTATTTCATACTACAGCATGAAGCTGTTGTAGGACACACCACAGGGATTACTGGACTACTCCTTCCCCAAAGGTGTATCTCAAAATGAATGACATCGGCAGGATTGCCAAAGTAGGGCATTTGAATTGTAGTGAGTGTGGCTAGGCTAAAATGCATTGCTCCCTACACTGACAAAGAAGCACACACAAAATATCCACAACTGCCATGTGTGGGAAAAGAACTCCTACCAGAGTTCTATATCACACTACAGCGTGAATCTGTTATAGGATGCACCACGGGGATTACTGGAGTACTCCTTCCCCAAAGGTGTATTTCACAATGAAAGATATCATCAGAATTGCCAATGTAGGGCATTTGAATTGTAGTGAGTGTAACTAGCATGAAATGCATTGCTCCCTACACAGAGAGTGAAACACACACACCGTTGCCATGTCTGGGATTAGAACACCTACCTAACTAGTTTATCATACTACAGCAGTACTCATTTATAGGACGCACCATGGAGATTACTATTTATTTTTATTTATTTTATTTTACATTTGTTGACTGGGCTAGTCTAACTGGATATATGTCCATTTTCAGTAGAGGCCCGGGGAGAAAAGCTCCACATAAGCAAAACTTACAACTTCAGGTACAGATAAATAATTATGTAACAACTTAAGGTACAGTACTATTTTGAACTAAAGAATACACATTTTATATAGACAAATATTATTATTAAAGGAGCAGAGGATAAGAAACAGATAGCGCAACAAACTATTTTAAAGTGGCACAAAATAAGAAAGAGAGGTGAAGAAAAAAACACAAATAAATGTAGCAACTCAAGGAGCAGTATTTAGCAGAGAGTTATACCATTTATTTTATAGCAGCATAGCAACTTAAGGGAAGCATGTAGTAGGAAGTGTAAAGAAAGTTTATATGGATATTTTTATGTGAAAAATAGATTACTGCTGTTAGCTAAGCAGGTACACAATTAGAAAAAGAGTATGTGAGTGCAACTGTTATAAAGACTAAAAAAGTAAAGGTAAGACTACTGTCTAAGGCATGGAGAGAGTAGGAATCCAATTGCAAATGGTAATGTGGGAAGGCTACAGAGAAAGTGGTGGTAAGATTAGTCTGGGTTACTACATGAGCATAACCAGTGGTTACAAAGGTATTGTTTGAATTGTTTTTTGAACATTTTCACTGAGGAAAGAGATGAGAGTTCATAGGGAAGAAGGTTCCAGGATTTGCCAACAGTGTTGGTGAACAGAGAGTCACCAGAATTATTTTTGGATTTGACTGTGGATACCAGTACTTTATTGGCTGAGCGAAGGGTTGTCAAATTACTATAGGGGTTAAGAAGGCTAGTAAGTATAGGATAATGTTTTGGAAGATAGAGGATCTTATGGGCGATAATAAGTTGTTTAATTTAGAGTTGATTATGAAGTTTTAGCCATCTTAGTTGTTTTAGGTTTTGACAGTGGTGAGTTCTAAATGAGGAACCAGTAGCTAATCTGGCAATATTGTAGTAGGAGGTAGCTAGTTTGTTAAGGGTGTTTTTTGATAGGTTGGTATAGATGGGACAGGCATAGAGGAGGGTGGAAATTAGATGGGTGAGGGCAATAGTTGTTCTAGCTATTGGAGTAAGGACGGGTTTAATCCTATACAGGGAGCCTAATTTTCTGTTTACTGTTTTTATTGTTGTGTTAATATGTATGGATGTCAAACGTAAGATTATGGTCTATTGTAATCCCTAAGAGCTTGGTAGTTGGGTCAGGAGATATAATGATACCATTATTGGATATAACTGTGAAGTGAATTGGGGGGGACCTTTGTGTGGGATTGAAGAGTAGTAGTTTTGTTTTTTTAGGATTCAGGAGGAGGCTATGCTGTAAGAACCATCTTTCTATGCTGTTAAGCACTGTTTGGGTAGTGGCCTGAAGTTGAGCTGTAGAGGTAGCTGAGCATATTAGTGTGGAGTCATCAGCATATTGGATACATGTAGCTTTAGGAATGATCAGATTGAGATCATTTATGAAAATTGAGAAAAGGAGAGGGCCTAGGATAGAACCTTGAGGGACTCCTAGGCTAATAGGAAGGTGAGAGGATAGATTATTTTCCCAGAGCACAGCCTGTTGCCTATTCTCAAGGTAGGATTTAAACCATTGTAAAGCCTGTATATCTAGTGAGAGAGAACAAAGTATATTCAAGAGAAATTGATGGTTGACCATGTCAAAGGCTTTTGATAGGTCAATAAAGAGTGCTGAGGATAGAGTATTGTTGTTTCAGTTATTGTTAATACAGTCAGAAAAGGATAAGAGGGCTGTGGTGGTATTATGGTGAGGCCTAAAGCCATGATGGCAGTTAGCTAGTAAGTTATTTTTCAGTAGGTGGTCTAATAGTTGGCAGTGGATACATTTTTCCATAATTTTAGCTAAAGGGGAGAGTAAAGCTATTGGACGGTAGTTTGAGAGTTCAGTTGAGTTGCCTCCTTTGTGGAGTGGGATAATATGGGAGACTTTCCAGATAGATGGTATTGTTCCTTCAGTGATGGTTCTATTTATAAGGATGGAAATAGGAAAGGATATTGCTGCTGCAGCTATCTGTAAATATTCTGCTGGCAGATGGTCAGCAGAGGGGGTGCAAGGTTTTAATTTATGAAGAAGAGTGTAGATGAGGGACATTGGGACTGGTTGTAAATTAAATTATGGGGTTAAAGTCGAGAAGGAGGATGGTAGATATGTGCTAACAGGAGGTAGTGAGTTGGCGAGAGTTTGGACTGCTTCAGTAAAGAAGGTATTGAAGGCATTGGCAATATGCTTCAGACTTTCATAGTTGGATCCTGTTGGGGTGGGAGTTTTGGACTGTCTTGGTTGGAGGAGTCTGTTAATGCCTGCCCAGAACTTTTGAGGTTTATATTGATGGGTTTGCTGGTTGTTCTGATAGAAGTTCCTTTTATCTAGTAGTATAGACTTTTTGGTGACATTTCTCAACTGTCTAAATGTTAGATGATCAGCAGGGTTTTTTAGTTGCTCACCATTTGGCCCAGATTTTATTTCTTTGTATAATTTTGTGCCTTGTCTCTTTTGTTAGCCATGGAGTGTTTTTTGTCCTGTTTCTCATTGAGTGGGATGGGGCATGATGGTCCAAGATTTCTAAGAATTTGGTATTAAAGTAGGATACAGCTTTGTCTAATTGGAGGTATTTTAGGGGTGACCAGTCACATGCTTTCAGTTTAGTTTGGAAGTTAATAGGGTTAAAGTTTTTGTTGGACCAAATGGTTTTATATAAGGTTGGTTTATGAGTATTAATCTTTTTGTCTGATTATGTAGGTCAGTGAGTGGTCATTTATATCATCAGGAAGGATTCCTGTATCATAAGAAAGGGGGTGACTGTTTATTATTATCCAGTCTAGAGTTGTTTCTTTGTTGTTGGGTTTATGGATCCTGGTGGGGGAGGTGATAGTTTGAGGATAACCATAAAGGTTTATGTGGGTAGTCTGGTTGTCTGAGATGCAGGTATTCCAGTCAATATTAAAGTCACCCAGTATAATGGTTTCTTGTGGGTAGTTGGTTGACAGCCAGGAAAGAATATTTTCCAGGATGGTTATGTTGTTACCAGGAGTGAGGTAGGCGCATATTATATAGATTGATTTGTAGGTGTTGATTTGGAGTTCAGAAATAAGGATTTCTGTTCTACTAGTAGAAGGTGGTTGCACATTTATTGGTATTAATTGCAAATCTGCTTTGTATAGTATTGCTACACCCCCATCCCTTTTGGTTATACAATCTAATCTCATGATACTGTATCCTGGTGGGGTGATTTCATTGTCCAGTGTTGCAGGTTTTAACCAGGTCTCTGTTAGGCAAAGGATGTCAAAAGAGTAGATATCTAAGAGGGCATGGATGTGGGCAACTTTATTGTTTAGGCTCTGTATATTGAGGTGAGCTATGAGGAGGGAGTTTGATACTTTTGTGATGGTTTGAGAAGTAGAGTGATTTTGTTTGAGAGGGTTAGTCGTGGTTGTAATGTTGGGGCCAGGGTCTGGATGGATGTCACTATCTAAAAGTTTAGCATTTTTAATCCTGTGTATGATATTTAGGAATTTACAGGGTGTATATTTTGTTTTCTTGAGTTGGTCATAGTTGATGTGGACTAAACGATGACTACAACTTTCCAAAAGCTGCATTTCACAGTGTATGACATCAGCAGCCTTGCCAAAGTAGGTAATTTGAATTGTAGTGAGTGTTACTAGCCTAAAAAGCATTGCTCTCTACAAAGACGGACACACACACACACACACACACACACACACACACACACACACACACACACACACATATACTTGCCATGTCTGGGATTAGAGCTCCTACCTAACTAGTTTATCACACTACAGCAATACACAGTTGTACAGCATGCCACAGAGATCACTGAGCTACATCTTTCTAAAGGGTCTATTTCACAGTGTATGACATCAGCAGCCTTGCCATGTCAGGGATTAGAACATCTACCTAACTAGTTTATCACACTACAGCAATACGCATTTATAGGGCATGCCACAGAGATTACTGGGCTATAACTTTCCAAAAGGTGTATTTCACAGTGTATGACATGAACAGCCTTGCCAAAGTAGGGCATTTGAATTGTAGTGAGTGTGACTAGCCTCAAAAGCATTGCTCTCTACACAGACAGAAACACACACATAGACAAACACACACACACACAGACACACACACACACACACACACACACACACACACACACACACACACACACACACACACACACAGTTGCCATGTCTGGGATTAGAACTCCTACCTAAATAGTTTACCATACTACAGCAGTACGTTGTTGTAGGACATGCCGTGTAGATTATGGGGCTACAACTTTCTGAAAGGTGTATTTCACAGTGTATGACATCAGCAGCCTTGCCAAAGTAGGGCATTTGAATTGTAGTGAGTGTGAGTAGCCTAAAAAGCATTGCTCTCCACACAGTTGCCATCTCTGGGATTAGAATTCCTATCTAACTAGTTTATCACACTACAGCAGTACGCAGTTATAGGAAGCACCATGAAGATTACTGGCCTACACATTTCACAAGGGTGTATTTCAATGTGGATGACCTCAGCAGGCTTGTCATAGTAAGGCTATGGGGAGGGCAGTGTGTGTGCATGAGCCATAACCCATTCATCTAGAGTTTGACATACCACATGTGGTCACACGCAGGGTTATATTCCACAGGTACGTATATACAGCTGCTAGATGACTACTTCCTTGTAGAGTCATGTTGCATAGCTATCACTTGCACCACACAGTCCGTAATGCTGACAGATATCAGTGGCTAAGGTCTACAGTGAGTGACATCTGAACCTCATGTGGTTGTAGCCATTTGGCTGTGTGCTGGGTGGGACAGGCCTCATAATGGATGGCCCCTTGTGACAGTCACTCTCTTCCACACATCTATGTATGTCTACTTTTGGCTTATTATAGTGTGTTGCCCTTGGATATATGCCTGTATTCCTATACACTGTGTGGGCAAAGCTTGAGTGGTGCATACTGAGGAGTGTCTGCACTAACATCTGCAACTGCCAGATATGTCTGGTCCATTGTTGTTTGCAGACATGGCCTTCATTTGTTTAAGTGTGTGAGCATTCCCAGTATGCTCTTCTGTATTGCATGTGTGGACCGGTTCCAGGTAGTTTGTACTGCATTGCAGACCTTTGTGTTGTACACCTACAGGTAGCATACTGTTTCTGCAGGGTATCCATCGATCATTTGGCAATATGGGGACAAACTCTGCAGGGGATAGTGTGTACTGTAGGTGATTGTGTCTGTGCTGCTTCAGCTGCATGGTACTGCTGTTATCAGATATATTCAGGCATGTGTACTGTTATACACAGTGATGATTTCTGTCCTCGTGTACTGTCAGCTGGACATTCTTGCTCATAGTGATGACTTGGGGGACAAGGGTGACTGCAGCTGAGTCTGGTATTGTGGGCAGACACTTATGTATTCATGGTAAGTTATGCCATTCTGGAGGGGGAGCTGCAGACACTTGGTGCTGGGTTTGTGTATCCAGTTCAGCACCTTGGTACAATGCTGGCAGAGGATCCCATACTTGTCCGCCCATCAACTTGACAGTATGGCCTTATCTTGCTGTGGCAATGCCTCACAGCTGTACAGATTTGCACAGGTTAGCCAGAGGCAGGGGCCATGGGTCAGGATATTTACCCTATTGTGGTGTACAGGCAGGTGTGTAGCCACCCATTTATGTGTTTGCAGCCAGGGATAGTGTGTGCACACAGCTTGGTGTTGGACCCTGCACATTCCATGCTGCCCATGCTCCTACACCCCCCTCTGTTATTCTAACCTCTTCCATACATTATGCATACATTCTCTGATACTTTCCCAAAGAGTATCACACCATCACAGGTGTGTGCTAGTGTTGGTCCACAGTTCATGCAGTGGGACATGGTGGACATGTTACTGTGGTTTGCCCACATGGCCTTGCATATGGCTTATGTGGAGTGTGTTGTGTTGTTATTTGGGTGTCCATGACATAATATGCATTGGCAGTACATGTGAGACACAGGCCTTTGGCAGAGGTCTGTGGGGCATTAGGTGCTGCAGGCCAGATGTGGCAGGCCAATGCATTCTGTCAGTCCTACAGTCCCAGACCACCATACAGTATATTCCCCTGGGGTGACAGGGTAGGTGTGATAGGTGTTCATGCCAATACCTTCTATAAGTCTTGATCAGGTGGTGTGGATGCTGGCAGGGTGCTACCTACAGCTAGGAATACACCTGCATGGGACACCTGCACTGCATGCTGCAGTCTTCCGCTATTGCCATATACAGGTGGGGTCTTACTGTATCCATTCCCCACAACAGGGATATCACCAGAGAGGTGCCTGTGGGTGGTGTTTGCATGTGCTATGGACACTACTTGCATCTGCCACCCAGATATGCATGGGGCATTCCAGTTATGCTGGTATGTGCAGGTACATCAGCTGATTCTCAATACATCAGTCCTACCTCCTTTGTGATCTGCAGGTGTTCAGGCAGACATCATCAGTATCCTCTACTACAGGTCCAGTTTCTGTGATGCATACCTATATGTACAAATCCAAGGGTGTCTCCATTTCACAGTGACACAATATATAATGTATGTCTGGGGTAGTTTCACCTGTGTACTGCTTGTATATCTAGCCCAACAGCCATGCCATGTCAGTCTTTCAGATGATGACACATATTACCACCATACATTTACAATGCCTTACTGCTAGTATGTGTTATACTGGTGGAGATTGTCTTTGGCACTGCAGCCATGAGGGCTTGTCCCTGTCATCAGCAGTAGTGGGCAATGGCCACCAGGTCTTACCTCAACATGCATACATACTGACCACTCTCACACGTTATGAAACACACACCATCCTAACACACAGACCTGCATATTGTGCAAATGCTACAACCTATCCTGCTACCTTGGCCAGCTCTGGGCATCTGTGCTCCACTTGTATTATACCTACTCATACATGTTACTACATTTCTACACAGGATTGGGGGGGGGGCACACCTGAGTGTCACTGCATTTCTACACTGGATTAGGGGAAGGGGCAGACCTGTCTGGTTACGCATGTCTACATAGGTGTGGGGGGAATCACACCTGACTGGTACTACATTTCTACATAGGATTGTGGGTGCACACCTGACTGTTTCTACACTTCTACATCAGATTGGGGGCACACCTGACAGTTACTACATTTCTACGCTGGATTGTGGGTAGGGGCACACCTGACTGTTACTACATTTCTACATAGGGTTGTGGGGGGATACACCTGACTGTTTTCACATTTCTATACAGGATTGGGGGGGGCACACCTGACTGTTGCTACATTTCTACACAGGAGTGGGTGGGACACCTGACTGTTTCTACCTTTCTACACATGACTGGGTGGGGCACACCTTACTGTTTCTACATGTCTACATAGGATGGGAGGGCACACCTGGCACTTGCACACATGTGCTGTGACTGCACTGGTATGTCAGGTACTCCATTTCATTCTGTATTCTAACCTATCATACTGACTAGAGGCATATCAGTGTACTACAGGTCTTAGCTTTGGTTGCCCTACATATTAGTGACTGACTTCCTACCCTTCAGAACTAATATCCCACTGCCTGACCTGCTGTAGTCTGTCTGTGTAAGCCTGGGGGAGAGGTTACCCATAGACATCATTCAGAGGCCATAGCACAGGCTCTTTTTGGGTGTGTCTACACATGTCCTGCTGGCTGAGACTGTTGTTGGGTATGTGAACCTCCCTGACTGGCATGTGTGAGTCATATGGACACACATTTCATCCAGCACATTTCCTGCAGTGGGTTTTGTCACCCTGTGCAGTACTGTCTACTATGGTGACTTCGGTATGTGTTACAGATGTCATGGTGCCTCTATGGGTGTCTACTATTAGCTGCCATAACATTCAGCCACCCAATTCCCTTGCATGCTCACTTCCATACCATAGATACAGATAACGACACATCCTACTCCATTTGGCAATTGGTAGGTTGATTGACTTACCTGGTGGGTGTGTCAGGATTGAGGATGGTGCTGGAGGGCTGCCTATGTTGGATGCACATAGTACACTCCTTATACATGGTTGAGCACAGGTAGTGTCATGTTTGGCATTCTTTTTACTGTCTGTGCAAGTCAGAGAGCGGTGTCATTCCCTGGGTCCCTACTGTGTCAGTGTATGTGCTATGCATTGCCTCTTTGTTAAGGCCAGGGCATACTGGGCATGCCTCCATCTGCCTACTGGGGCAGGCTCAGGTTGTTCCTCCTCTGAGTCACTCTGTGCCTGTGCAGGCCTTGGAATTGGTGGAGGGCTGTGTGGCCCTGCCCCATGCTATTCCTGCTGCACTGTTTCCACAGTATCATATTGTATAGCATGGCACATACCATAACAATTTGACTACATGTAGTTGGTGAGTACTGCAAGGCTACACCAGATGTGTCCAGGCACTGGAAATGTGACTTGAGCATCCCAAACACACGCTCTATTATAAGTCTGGTCTGTGCGTGTGCCTCATTATGGCATTCTTGTTCAGGTGTGTGTGCATTTCTAATGGGTGTCATCAGCCATGGCTCCAGGGTGCAACCAGCATTCCCCACTAGGTGACCGTAGGGGATGTCCCCATTGGCAAATCTCTGGTGCAGCTGCATCAGATGCCAGATGTGGGAATCATGATAGCTTCCAGGGCAGCCAGCAGAGACATTCATTATAATGCCCTGGGCATTGCACATGACCTGGCAGTTGATGGAGGGGAGGCCTCTGCGGTTGATGCAGGCCCTACCCTGATCACTGGGTGGTGCTTTGATGCGTATGTGCGTGCAATCTATAGCACCCACTACCTCAGGGTATTCTGCTATTTGGTGGAAGAGATGCATATTGCTGGCCAACACCTCATGGGTGTTGAGGAAATATTCATGCTCACTGGCATGTGCTGACAAGGCATCCAGGAACTGGTGGAATACTCTGGATGCTGATGCCTGTGAGATCCCCATGATATCCCCAGTTGAGCTTTGGGAGGTACCTGTGGTTAGTATTCCTAGGACTACAACATACCTTGGCATCCACTGGGATGGGTTCCCCTCGGTCAATTTGGTGTGTCAGGCATGGCCGGCACAGCTCAAGAATTTGCTGTAGGAGGTCCATGGCCACCCTATAGCTCTCCACTATCTCCAGCTCATGTAGCCCCTGGTAGGTTACCCTGAGTCTGTACACTCTTCTCCATCTCCTCACTGTGGGTTGATCGGCAGCATTCACATCCTCACCACCCTAAGCCTCTTGCACATGTTGTTGTATGTTGCCTGCTGCAGCCCCTAACGGTTTGTAGTTTTATTTGTTAAAAGTTCCCCGCTTGTATACACCGGTGGTGTAGAGTATGGGAAAAAACAGAGGGGAAGGTGTTTGCATAGTTTATAGTAGTGTTCTTGGCTGTGCTGGTCTGCTGCCTGTGTAATTTGCTGATTCTGATACATTTCACCTGCCAGCTACGCTAGTTCTCCTTGATTAACTTCTTACTATTGTTTTCTCTTCCCTTTGCCTTCCTGTTTAAGCCCAGGGGCATGCCACACAAACACAATGCTCAAATGTGCACAGAGTTGCTATTTCCTAGTTTACCTTTTTTTTTTTTTTTTTTTTTTTTAAACCCGGTGCGCAGCACACACACCCACTTAGGCAATATAAAGAGTGCTAGGCAGACTCAGACACACCTCCTTGCTTAGCTGTGCTTAGCTAGGAGCAAACCTTAGCCACAGGGCTCCAATCCACTTACAGTATGCCTGACACCCCCCCATGATTTCAGCTAACTCCTAGGCTTGCACCATGCTATTCCTGCTTTTGCACTGTTGGGACCTGACTAGCATGCTCGGGAAAACTGGGATTAACTATCATTCCCCTCATTTGCATAGGATTGCCTGTTAATGCATAGCTACATGTCTCACACTGAGCCTCCCCTCCTAGCAACCACTACTCACTGGCCATGTTGTCTTCTGCCTGCCATTGAATTTATTGGCAGAATAGTTATTTTAGTTAGAATGCTTATTTTAGGTTTATTTTCTTATCCCCCCCGATCCCATTTACGTGCCTCTGCCCTACGCTTAAACAGCCAAGATCGGCTAAAAAAAAATTAAAGTTGATTTTTTTTTTTTTTTTTTAAGCTTTTTTCAATGCCAATGGCCTTACATTTGGTCATTTGCATGCTTCCTGACTGATATGCAGCCTTTATTTGGAGCTGTCATGGCTCCGTTTTGGAATTTGCAGAAATGTACTCGGTTACTAACCGAGTACATTTCTGCAGATTACACTAGTCCTGCATGGCTGGTTTCAGCTTCCTGAATCACAAATTCATCTCATTTGTATGGATTTCTCCTACAAATGGGATACTTTGCATACAGGGGCTGAGTCCGTGCAGGACTAGTGCTGGAGCACTCATGCACGCCCCTACAGGCTATTCCTGGAACGCATGGCAGACACATTGCCTGCTACAGCTCCTGCATTAATCCTGCATACCAAGCAAGGCTTGCAGAATCCGGGGGAATGTATCACAACATATCAACAGTAAAAGTCCTGAAACTCAAAACTGAATTTGTTTTATTATATTTGTATTTGTTTTTCTGGGTAGAGCACTGGTCTCCATGGACCTTTTTCAGACTCAGCCTGTTGAAATGGCAGCCCTCAGTGAACCACATCTAATGCAAGGGTCCTGCATGAGAAATATAATACGCATCACATGATAAAGACCAATGAACAAAGAAAATAATAAAATAAACAAATAAAAAACATACTGTAGCTGCATCCACTAAACACAGTAACATTCCATTACAATACTTGACAGTCTTTGTGGATACAGACCATCAATCTTACTTTGCCTTCAAATGTTAATGGGTCCCAGCTATTTTTTTTTTTTTATTTTTTATATATATGACAGGATTGTTAAACTTTTAGCTACCAAATACAAATTTGACTAACAAATACAAGTTTGACATATTATTACAAACTGCTTGTTGATTAAGACGTGCCTAATTTCTGGATGGTTATCCAACCATTGCTGTATACTATACCTATAGCTAGACAGTTTTTTATACCACTTCCTGCTTTGAAAGCTCTTTGACTTTGTACTTATTATTTAATAACTGTATAGATGGCTTATTTATGCTGATAGGCCCTTAAGCAAGCAAGCGGATTATCTGTTCTGCCTAATGTTACAATGTAACTGCAGTTAAATTATCCACAGGCCTATCATTTCTTTATTTCTTTGTTTCATTCTTTATTTTATTTTACATTTGTTGACCAGGAACGTCCGACTGGACGCATGTCCATTTTCAATGGAGGCCCGGGGAGAAAAGCTCCACAGTTAAATTTTAAGCAACATATAAGGTGTATACAGAAGCATTCAAATCTACATAGTACCATACTTAACACTGATTAGTAAGATAGCATTGAAGCTTAAGATTTAACATATTTACATAGACTGAACACATCTTTTATAGTTTTAGGTGGAGACATTACGTAATGGTGAACATTGTTAGTAGGGTTTGCATTTTTTGGTTTATACAGTTGGCTTGTGAGCAAGTTAGCCACAGTAGGGAGTATAGCAACAAAGAGAGCAAAGATTAGACATAGCGGGCAGTATAGTAGCAGGAGATTTCTTGATTGTTTTTTTCAGCATACCTCCAACAACAAGTGTTTCTCTTTTTCTCTCATACGTACTGGAAGTTTAGAACCAATTGTGAAAGCAATAAGCATGAGATGATACTGCCCAGTACAAGGTCATGTAATCTGTTTAACTGAAATACTGCATCTTTTACTCATAGGATCATAGGATCATAAGCCTAGCCAAGTTCAACCTATGTTCCTAAGGGTGTCTGGGTCAAGCAGGCACTAAAATCCACAAGGGACATAGGTGCAACCTCTGGGGTGAATTTCTGGTTACCCATCCAATCGTCCAAATTGCACTTAAATAGGGCCAATGAGGGGCTTTGTTTAATATAAATACGAAGCTTGTTCCAAATATGTGGCAACCTCTGTGAGACAAATCTGTCTGTTCTGTTGATGTCACATTCCAGGTTAAGGTCCTTTGAGCAAGTGACCAGTGTGTCATTTGACTTGAGAATGTGCAGAATTTCAATTAAAGCTGGGTCAGAGATTGCTTTGTATGCAAGGCACAGGATGCCTCTGAGCAGTCTGTATGACACAGAGTAACGTGACCATAATTTCAGTCTTAACACATAGGACAGATCCTGAATACCCTGAATTTTCTTTGAAAGGAACCTTTGTGGTCTCTCAAATTGCTGCATGTGTTTGGAAAGGAACATACCAAAGGGAGTGTTGTACTCTATTGTTGGTCTGATAAGGGAAGAGTACAGGAGGGGTTATAACTTCTTTTTTTCTGGAGGTAGTACTCTTACTTTTGAGATGAGCAATATAAAATGTCCTTCTTACCACTATGGAGACAAAGTGATTGAAGTTAAGGTTGCTGTCAACCTGTGTGGCCAGATCTCTCACAACTGACTGTGTGCTAAGGGTATTGCTATTGATGTGGTAGTTTGCAAGAACATCACCCCTGCCAAAGTGGATGATAATGCATTTTACTGCATTAAGTTTAAAGCCATGACTTTGACAGCAGTCATTAGTCTGTGTAAGACCTTCCTGCATGTTGTTGACATCACTAGGGGTTCAGTGATCACTCCCAGTTTTCAGTCATCAGCAAACTTTGCCAACCGCAGTCCTTGAGTTTTAACCTGTATTTTGGAGAAGTAGATTCCAAACAGTAAGGGTCTCAGAACCAATCCCTGTGGAACACCACTGCTTATGGGTCTGCTGGAGCTGGGTGACGATGGCTGAGTGGGGGATTGTGTAGGCCGTATGTACAGATTTACTTTATTAGCAGAATATTTCTGTTATGCAACTGTATAGTTGTTGGATATGTACCATGTGAATTTTGAAGGTTTTCTAATCATTAATACCAACAGATCTAATTTAAAAAAATGTCAGTGCTATTGCAGTCCAGTATTTCTGTCATATATTATCATTTAATTTTGTTCTTCAATAAACAATACTGCATCTTATATCATGGTAGTAAAAATAAGGTCATTTTTCAAAGTGTATTTCTCAAACAGATATAACTGTCTTAAATACATAACTATGGAAACCAAATGAACATAAAAATATAATTTTGGACATGCACTTATATATTAGCAGTAGTAATGTATAAAAGTTAATTTTGCAAATGAACTTATTCCCGATTCACAAGACCTAGTTAACAAAAAACCTTCGGCGAGGCATTATTTTGCATGAAAGAAGTTCTTTTATATAATGTTACCAAACCAAAAAGTTAGCGACTGATAGAAAAATGAAAGTAGCCACAAAGCCAGATAATTTTTAGCGCTTTCTTCCACTTTATATATGTGTGGTATATGTGTGTGTTTGTATGTGTGTGTTTGTGAGGGAGTGTGGGTTTTCGTGTGTATGAGTGGGTAGGGGTGGGAAGTGTTTGTGTGTATGTGTTTACGCTTTTAGGATATAGATATTGGAGAGTTTGAATTTTTTCTATTAGACCATCATTTTACCCAGGTACTAAAATTGTCATAATTTTTATTCATCATTTATCATTTTCAACATGTTTTAGTTGAGATGTCAGTGTTGTAATTATTGTTACACTGTTTACAATTTTGACAGTGTTCTAACATTCTTTAATTTTAGGAATTATGTTATAATATTATATTAATTTTTATTAATATGAAATCTTTTAGAAGAAATATATGTGCTATATTTGATAAATATGTTTAAATGTTTTATATCTAAAAACTTATTATCACTGTAACAATAGAATAACATCATTTCCTGTTTTGGAGTATAAAACCAGGATGTTGGGAGGCATCCTGGTTTTTCTGAGGAAGTTCACGCTAAAAATAAAGTGGAAGAAAGCGCTAAAAATTATCTGGCTTTGTGGCTACTTTCATTTTTCTATCAGTCGCTAACTTTTTGGTTTGGTAACAGTTTTTTTCGGGTTGCCGAAGTGTTTCTTAGTTTGTTTTCTTTTATATAATGGTTTCTACAAAGTACTGAATGTATGCGCCTCTGTATTTCTTCTCGGCAGTTCATGACAACATAAGAAATTACAGCACTAAATAGGAAGCTCCAAATAGGTACAGACTCTCATATGTGAGGAAGAAGATATTTGGAACTTGTCTCGAAGTTGTTACTGAGTCTTCTATGACACTGTTCTATTATCTAGGATGGGGCTAAGCAGGGTAGTCCCTGGGGGTGTAAGGTGTTATGGGGTGTGATTGGGAAATGCTGATTGGCCAGTAGGGGGTGTGATTGGGAATGCTGATTGGCTAGTAGTGTACTACCATCATTCAGAAATTAAGGCTGATAACGTATTTGCAGTCAGTGCTGAAGTGCTTTAGCACTTTCTGTATTGTATAAGATGTAGCAGGCAGTTTGCTGCATTTTTCACTAGAAAGAATTTTTTTTCTGTTTTTAAGTATGAGAGACTGTTTTTTTTCCTTTTCTTTTTTTTTTTTTTGTCCTCAACTTAGAGTAGAATTGGAGAGAGAGCAGAAGGTCACCAGGCAGTAGATGTCTCTATACATTCTAGTCAAAATTTACTGAGAACTGCATTTTTTAAAACACACAAACAAAAGCATGACCGCAGTTTCTAAAAGATTCACTCCTGTGCATAAATATAAGTTTGATCAAAATATAATTTTATGTTTTGGGCCAAAATGCCAGCATATGCATTTACAGTGGATGCAAACATATTCCCTGTAGTGTGATATATCTTTGGCTTTAGCACATAAGCTAAGAGTAGTAACAAAATGTGTAACTGTTAACATGCATTTTGTTTTATTTGAAAACAGTAGATGTAGGTTTGGAAGAAATCACTCAGGCATACTCATGTTATGTACCAAACACATTTTTACTGCATTTTTTATTGATCAGCAATTTTACAGAGAGTGTTTCTTCTCCACCAATTAATCCAAAGTAAAGGTCTTATGTTAGCAGACAGTCATTCTGCCTATTAAATTCTTATAGTTACCTTAAATTAAAATCATGTAGAAGTATCAGTAATGTTATGATGAGTGCCTTGATCTCTACAAATCAGTGAAAATGTTTTATATTCTTAGGTTTCGTTTTGCTTTTAATAGACCGCCATGAAACATTACCATAGTGTACTCTTTCTCTTTGATAGTCAACTATGAAGTCAAAGCAAATTAACGCACTCTGATTTCAGCACAGAAAAATGAAATACTGTGTAATACATTTCCTTAGAATAATAATTAATGAATGCGATAAGTTGTACTTTACAATATGCTGTCTTATCTTTCAGTCTGCAGTGAAACAAAGAGATGAATTAGAATTTGTTTTATAAACACAACTGAATATATTTTCTTCTGGTTTCCATAATTTAAGCCTGGAATATTACTGAAACACAGTTTACATATTTTAAGATGTAAAAGTGCAATGGTATATATGCACTGCAAAACTTATACGGCCAGATTCAATAAAGCCTACACATTCCATTTATACCATGTGTGCTTCACTCCATGGACACGCACATGGGAGCACACTGTTTTGGATTTACAGAGCTGTGCCAACATAAACATAATGGCATGCTAATTACAGCATAAGCAGCTGCATTGTATGGTAATCAACCAATCCAAGATGGGTGTGCTATTTAATAACCTATAAAGCAATTGTGTAAATGCAGTGATGGTTTTCCCTGCGAATTCCAAAACCAATTGGAATACAGCCATGGAAAGGAGTCTACACAGAAGCAATGTTAGGGGATGCTGCTGCTTTAATTCATGTGTATGTTCAACAGGATGAAGTCTATGCTGCTGCTGCAGCTAACAGACCAAGACCAAGAAGGAGAAGAGTTTTCAGACCCCATTTAACTTACCACAATCTACATGACATGGAAATTGTAGAGTGCTACAGAGTGGACAGAGGCACACTACAGGAACTCTGCAACCTCTGTCGTCCTCAGCTCAAAGTCAGTGCAAACCAAGGGGAACCCATCTCAGTGGAGACAAAGGTATAAGTAGCCCTTAAAATTTTAGCTACAGGTACCTTTCACAGACCAACAGGGGACATGCTGGGGGTGTCACAGGCATCAGCATCCAGGATCCACCATCAATTCCTGAATGCTATGCTGCAATATGCCAGTGAGCACATATATTTTCCTCATACTCTTGAGGACAGGGCAAAAAATATGCAAGAATTCTACCCTATAGCACACTTCCTTGAAGTGCTGGGTGCCATAGACTGCACACATACTGTATAGAAATTAAGGCACCACCTGGGGAACAGGTAAGACTCTACATAAATAGAAAACAGATTCCACTCTAACTCATTACAACCGAGTGCTCCACCAGGTGTTTCTGAATTTATCTTCTACTGTGCCTTTAGGCATCAAATATTGTTTGTTCATATCTGCATTAATAATTTAAAAACCATGTCACATAGAAGGTATCAGAATATTTTATCTTGAAGCATACATGATGGCAAACACAACTGCGTTGATATTTGGCCTCTGTCAATGAGTATTTGTTAGAAATGTAAGGTAATAACTTCATTTTTTAAAGGCTCATGCCACACCCACTTGGAGTTAAAGGTACAAAGTGAAAAGAACTGTATGACAGGGAATGAGTTAACTGTCAAGTCATGTGTAATGTCAAGGAAATCATCCTGAACATGTGTGCTGGCAACCCAGGCAGTTACCATAACTCACATATCTGACACATCTCCAGACTGTATCAGATGTTCACAAGGGTGATATCCCACAGGGCCATTTACTACAGGATGCCAGTTATACACTGGAACCATGGCTGATGACGCCCATCAGAAATGCACATGCACACACCTGCTAAAGAATGCCATAATGAGGCACATTCTCAAACCAGATAAAGTATGTGAAGTTGCAGCTCCAATGCCTAGATGCATCTGGGGGAGCCCTGCAGTACAATCCATGAACATGTACTTAAATCTTCACTGTATGTGCCATGCTACACAACATCATCCTGAGAAAACAGCTCCTGCAGGATCAACCAGTGGAAAGGGCTCACATCCCACCACCAATGGCAAGGTCACCACAGCTATATGAAGGGGAGGAGTCAGAGCAGAAACAGCAGCTGCTGTGGATGTAGGCAGATGTAGGCCTGCTCAATATGCCCTCACATTGGCTAAGAGGCAACACAGCACACTCACCACTTAAGGGGCTAAAATCTTCCTCCTACACACATACATATTGTAATATTGATGCCAAGCAATGCTAACAACCTTTACTGACCTATGTAATGCCTTTGTATTGCTAGCATCATATAGAATCAGCCCTAAACTAAAACTGTTGCAAATGCTGGATTTACAAGGTATGTGTTGAACCTGCATTGTATTGTGAAATAATACAAATGAATGGCATATCCTTGTGTGTTGTTACTTGGTAGTGTAAGCAAGTAAAAAGTATGTGATTTTTACAGAAATAACCTTAACATGTGACAGCAGAGACTTATGTGATTTATATGTCCATTATTAAGCAGTAGGCCTCAACCATCAAATATTCACACAGTCATACCTCTCAAAAGTACTAATCGTCACCGCATGCCCTCAGTGTAGCATCATACATTTGTACTGGAAAATTACTAAAGAGTGAAGTTGGAATGTAATGTGATGCACTTAAGTTTCAGACTTCATAACCCTCACAAGCTCATTAACAACACTTATGCAAAAAAGTTTGATCCTATATGTGATGACCCACCACTGCCAACCACTAATCATGGAGCCTCAACCCTCAGCACTGGCAACAGTGGGGGCATGTTCACTGAGGAGATAACAGGTGCAAACACAGTATTTCCAGACACAGCTGTCTGCATCAAGTGCGAGTTCCCTTAAGAGCGCACAGAGACCACAGTCAGTCCGAGGCTGGTTTCTCCCTCTTTCTCCAGATCCCCAATAAGATTCCCCACTGGCACAGCTATTGAGTTGAGATCTCAGCTGAGTGTATAAGCCAAACCCTCTAGCACCCTTTCGTTCCAACCAGTGCTTCATGTCCCTACCCAAGTAGCTGACACCCACACTGCTTGAGGTTTGATTTACACAAATACACACCTGGGAAAGGCTGGCACAGGTTTACTAGCTATGCCCCCTTCTGCCTAGACAATAAGGTAGTTGCCACTGCCACCAGTCATACCTTATGAGCTACTTTATGGCTCTTAAAGGATGTCTAATCTTACTGTGTAATATTAATACTAATACAAATGGTAGTTTGATCAAGAGCAAGGCTGTTAGGAGTGGCCCACACAGTGTCACCAAATAAATATGCAAGTACTCTCAAAACTTAAATATCTCTACACAGATCATGTACAATGAAAGGTTTGAATATATTTAATAATAAATAATAAAAGAACAAGACAATATTAAATATATATTCACAGTGACATCAGAGTTCAAAATCACAGCAAATATTTAAAACAACACTGAAGGACAGTCTCAAATAAATAAAGAAAAAGAATATCTAAATTAAGCTTCAGCATATTCCCGACTGTATCTAAGAGAATTACTATACCCTAAAAACTTACTAATAGAGCAAGGCAGATGATCTGGTGACTGGTTCTTCTTGTTGTCAGGTCCAAGACAGAATGCAGAATGCTCTATCTCACTGAGATACTTCTCAAAATAATATCTAAAATATTACTTCTTGGATAGCTTGCATAATGACATCATTTCTGGTCATCTGACTTCTAGTTCCCACACAAAACCCCCATTGCTGAAGCTGGCACTATTTAGCATCTACCTATAAAATACTCATACAAGGGCTTTTGCTCAGATCTTTGGCATGTGCTGGAAGTCATAAAACAATCACATTCCTTCCCGCTTCCAAAGTAGCAATTAGTTCACCCTAAAGCCAATACAGAAAGCTTCCTAGTACAGCCTTTATGTCTCTGGCTGCATTGACACTTGTCAGATATCCTCTTTATGGCCTAGCCTATAAAGTAAATTAATTTCAAATACTTTTCTAAAGTTTGCTGGATTGAGATTAAACCTCCACTTTCCTCTGTTAACATATTCATTTAAACAGTTACAACAATGCATGTTCATTTCTATTCTCTTTCAGAAGGGCATACTGTGGATACATTTTAAGCACAACATTTTACAAATACCTTTTCAACACAGACATCTGTATAAAACAGTTTGATATAGGTATGACATACAGTTGTAATACATTTGTAATGCAAGCATCTTATATAAATTAATTTGCTATTCACAAATGACATATAATTATTTAAAAAAATTCCATCTAACTGTGCTGGCAGTACGTCCTTTTGTCACACTATCAACTGTCTGACTTTCTGAAACCAATATAAGTCAAAGGTAAAATTACCAATTCAATATCACAAATGCAGATATGCTAAGCGCTAAGTCAGCTACACATCCTGAGTGTCAGAATCAAAGCTTATGTATCCCTGAATGGAAAAGATAGAAAACAGGGGTATGTCACAGTTATCATCACTTGTACAGGGTGTTGTGCTGGGGGCAGGAAGCTTAGGCTGACAAAAAAGGCTGGTGAGTGTGTGTGAGTAAGAAATAGAAGCAGGGAGACATTTGGATAAAGCAACAAATGACCAATGAGAAAAATGAGTTTTAAGTGTCACAGCTGAATCATGTATCTGGCTGTATGTGTGTCTATAGGGGTCCTCCTTGTGAAATTGGTGTGTCAGTGTCTGCATGAACATAGCCAAGCTCTGTGCTAGCTCTACATTTTGCTATGTCAGACAGGTGTGAGCTGTGCACTGTAGGTGTGGCAGTTCATTGTTGTCGTACCCAATCAAGATACCTGCTGGATGAATTCCCTTCATGAGGACTCCCCAGGCCATGACTCCCCTGGCTTGCTATGTCTGGGTGTGGACAGCTCAGCCACTGATGGAGCAGTGGAAGTACTGCCACTATGGGAGAGTGATCAGGCATGGCCACATTGTATAACAGCAGATAACGTTGCTGACCTATGATCACAAGAATGTCATTCTCCTCCCAGCAGACATTCCATCATAGCCACTGCCCTTTCCAATATGTCATTCATCCAATCAATTGAATCAGCAACATGGTGAAGGCAATCACATATGTCAGCCTGTGCCACATCAATAACCCTAAGCATTTCTTGGGCTGTCCTATGGAAATGTGCACCTGCCTCCATGATGGCCCTAGATATATGTAAGTGGCACAGGAAGAGACACCTAGATCAGGTGTAGGATGGACTGAAGGCCTCCTCCAAGCACCCATAACAACCCTCCTATGTGGCACCTCACCCACACTTTGGCTACAGCCTGAGTCAACAGGTACTGAAGCCACAGTAACCCCAGTTCCCTGATCGACTGTCTCGCCACCCACTGTCCAATATCTGAAGGCTCACTAGAGTGGGTAGTCATAGGCCAATGGAATTACAGGGGATAGCTGTATGTCAACCTCAGTGTCAGATTCAACCTCTGCACACCCTGACTGTGCCTCTGTTTGACCACCATTATCATCAGAGTCTGCTGATACTCTGACATCAGGTGATAGAAGTCCCACACTTACACTATCAGAAACACCTGTGATCATAAGCAACAAACAAAGGAAAAAAATAATACCTGCAATACTGTAGTCCCAATATATGCTAATAAACAGTGGTGCCACTATTACAGATTGTACAGCAAGACACCCAACAATCCTCACACCAATATCACACATTAAATATTTATTTGAACTGATCATCAGTACTGACATAAAAATGTTTGACGTACCATGTGCAGATGATAGTCTGCTCCCTATGCTGAATGCTCCTAGGAGAAGTTAGGCAAAAGGTAGGAACAACATCATCACAATTAATGGTAACACAGGGCATAAAACTTTTTAACCATTCTATGTCTATTAACTAAACTTTCAACAAGAACTTGTATGACAAGCCCAACCTAAGTCCCATGTATAATCAGTCAGAATGTGTTGCTTGTTGTTAACTGCAGCAATCTATAATCCCCCCAAATAAATATCTTGTTAAACAGAACATATTGATGTAAATATTTTACTATACAAGAGTATCTAACAATGGAGATACATTAGCTTACCTGGAAGCTCTTTCTGGGATGTACTTGCTGTCCTTGAAACAGTAGCACTAATGTCAAGGACATGGTGTTCTGCATGTTCCTGTGAGATATCCGATCCCTGACAGTGGACAGGAATTCTTCATTTGCTGTTAGTGGTGGTTCTGTAGCATGCCCCCCCGATACCCATCTAATCACGGGCCACTGCAGCTGCTCTCCTCTATGCAGATCATATCAGTGGTCCTATAGCATACCTAATCATATGTCCTGATGTGGCTTCCTACTGCATTAACATTGGCAACTATCTGTTGCTAAATTTGCATTTTGCCTGACATAACCTCACATCCCGTCTCAAGCAGAAAGGCACCATGTCACCCACGAGCTTGCACAATGACCTGATTCTCAGGGTCACTGAATGGTGGTTTTCAGGGATTGAGATGCCAGGGTGCCTTAGTCCTAGGTGTCCTAAAGCACAATAGAAGGATAATACACATACGTATCACATAACTAAAAAACACCTTTTCTCAAATAAACAGAAAAGGTAGCATTTCAGTATTACCCTCTTATGATACATAACACAGTCTAGATATTTGAAATATGAACAACAAGAATTGTGTGGTTGTAACCTACTATTTTTATACACAAAGCAATGCTTGATAAAAGCAAGGGAGAGTAAAAGTAACAATATATCCTTGTTTGTGCCAAAACAGAAATGCAGCTTTGCTCCCCCACTCCCAAAAGAACAGACAAATAACACATTTTGCTAACAAACTATCAGTGAAATGTTAAAAGTGCTATCAAATGAACTGTCCCTGAAACATGTATACAGATTAAATATAGAACTTTCCATTTTATGCTATTGCCAGTCATGTATACATATAAAATGCCCTGACAAACATGACCATGCCATCAGTACACCTCTAAGTAACTGCATACAGATAACAGTGGTATTTGCTCATTAATATATTTATATAAATTTGAAACAGATGTTTCTTAAATGACATTTCAGCATCTGCAGTAGTTCAGTAGTCTTCTGCGCAGCTATATCCCAAAGTAATAGCCTCTTCTGTGTTCTTCACATAAACAAGTCTTCTCACTTTCAGGTTCACTTGCTACATGGTTGCCTTTTTGAATTGTTGAATTTTAAACCTTTGGCTCTGTGTATCAGATGTAAACATAGTACAGACACTCTTTCAGTGTTTGTTGCTAATGTGTTACATCTGTGAATGATTACTGGTAGGGAGAAGGAACATACAACAGCAATGCACAATGCTGTACCTCCAGTGGCTGTGTCAGGTTAAACATACATGGTGTACATACATAATTTTATCAAGTTTAGAATGTAAGTAAGCAGAACACAATTCAAAGGTTCTGTTCTTTAATATCTAACCTACCCTTTATGTGTTGACATACGTATATTTTTGCCATTTAATATCCTTACACATTTAAGGACAATGCTATGGAATGCCTTACAGACATGTCTCAGATTACTGGTCAGATAAAGGATGAGCAACAAACCTAGAGAGGTAGGACAGAGCTGAATCTTTGCAAGCAGTAGTCATAAATGGTTGTGCAATGACTCAATGCACCACATCCAAAACTTAATACATGTACAAATAACTGTTATGTGGTTTTTTAGTACTGTGGATGATGTTGCAGTTGATCATATGCAGAATGCTTTCAGTTCTCTGCTGCAAGGCTGTTAGTGTGGCAAAGATGCATAAGCGACCCTTACTGTTTTCTGAAGGTACATTAAAGTGAGAGTTCAAATGCAGACCTATGTAGGAATATTTCATGTGTACTAACAAACATTTTGTAGTGTTTATATCATAGATTTCTTTTCATCATTTCAACTACTTTTCCCTTTTATTTTAATTTCTTTTTTTTTTGGCCATTGTTTGTGCTATACATGGCTCAGTGCAAACAAGGGAAATGGAGAAGATGAAAGTCAGGTTTGGCTGTGCTTATCTCATTTGCACAATGCTTAGCAATGCACAAACTAGGCTACTAGCCCACACAAAAAGCATACAGAACACCTGCAGTCAGGGTATCTGTAAAAGTGTAAAGGTCAAAAAGAATACAATGTTGCAGTTTTTGATTTCCATCATAAAACGCTGCTAAGTGGCATTGCACGGTGATTAGCAAGGTTCCCCAACAGCTGAAGTTATGAAACACCTGCAGACATGGCACAGACAAAAAACAATTGAAAATGTAAGCATTCAATTAATTCTGCTGGGCAATACACAAACACTCTGATCTGCATTTCACAGTGGTCAATACAGAGAACTTAAGAATGAGCAGCCACTCCTGTGGCAGCAGCAGGTGTAAGTGTATGGCTGGAGTACAGATTGCCCTGTGTTCTAGTACAGGATGTGTGATCTGTTTTTACTGTTGTTACACTGCAGTTTATAGCATTGAACTGTAAAATAGACAAGTGTTATTTCAACATTTTTGTGGCAAGAGGTGTAAGTGTAGAACTGCCATAAACATTACCCTGTACCTTATTACAGGACATTCTAGACATTTTTACTGTTGTCTATTTCCCATTATATTCACTCTCCCTTATAACACTTTAGATAGTGGTGCTGATATGAATTATATGTATGAGGGATAAGACATCCTTAGTTTGTTTTTCAGATATATGACTGAGATTATACTGTCTACTATATTTCTGTAAGTATAATTCTGCTATATGGACTTATGTTGCCTTCACAATTAAAGAAGACACATACACAGTTGGATCTATATACAGGAACCTTGTCAGATCAAACACATACATGTGCAACACCTCAAACTGTCATCTGTATTTATGAATGGTCCTTGACTATGCCTGATCAGAACTCCCTCTGTGGCAAAGAGGGAAAAATAAAGCCAAAAATTAATGTGTCTAGTCATGACATTTATGCCCACAGTGTACGTCTGTAAACTTAACTCGTGTAACAGTTACCTTCCATTTTTCAATACATATTTCCAAGCTACATCACCAGACACCACTCAAACTAAGGTCAAATGTCAGATTAACCTTCCTATTTTAAATATTTATGTCATACCTGCTTGGCTCTGCTGTGCACCACTTGACACCACACAAACAAGGGTGGCATCATTGCTCGGGTTTGCTCACTACCAGTAAACACAATAACTGGAATTGGCAGGAAAGCATCATTTTCCATTGCTATAGATCTGGTGTTAAACATAATTAGCATTAGTGGGGAAGCTGCGAAGTTTAGGGTGCATAGGTTGGGTGTCCAGGAGTCCAGGATATTTATTGCACTCCTGCTAAAGCACCACAGGCAAAGACTTCTGCAGGGGGACTATACTGACTCCCAGTACAAGGCTAAGGCATGGAGTAGTTTAGCTCAGGCTGTATCCAGTGCTACTGGCATCTTGTGCACTGGAGAACTGTATAGACATCATTTTAATGACCTACATAGCCACAAAAAGGATAGCTTGAACCATTGGTTGAATGAATTTGAGACTGCGAACATCCCACAGCTGTGTAAGCATGATAATAAGAGAAAATTTGAAATACTTAGAACGCTAATGACACATAACTGGTAGGTAAAATGCTCTTCTGTTCTTTTCTGTTCTTTCCTCAGCTAATGCCAACATAGAGATCAACAGATGGGCTCATGCTGCTCAGTTGGAGAGACTGCAGGGAGCAAGTGGTATGTATGCAGCACAAGAGAAGTATTATTGTTGCTTTAAAAGTTAAAGATAGATCTTTGTTTTTTTTCTTTTTATACAGTTGTAGCAAGTTAAGCATGCATATGCTATCTGTAACAGCAAGTATGTATGCATTAGTTTGTAGTGCAAACCAAATTTAGGAGTCAAATGTAAGACTATAGTCAGAGGTTCTGAGTTTAAATACCATGAGTAACAAATATACAGTACTGCATTTCTTTAATAATATTTACATTAAATTGGAACAAGCATAAATGCAATATATGCACATTTCAAAGATTACTTTCCAAAATCTGTAGTTACAGTGTGCATTTTTTGGATGTATACTTAAAGGTAATACTTCAGATAAAATAGTTGTATACTTATATTAATGCACTGTATTTCACATATGATGGTGCAAATGTTTATCTCTTTTGTTCTTTCATTCCCAACCCTTATATCTCTTTTTTATATTATGTATCATCAAAATGACTCCATGTCTTTTATCTGTACCAGATCACTAAATAATACACAGTGCAGTGAGATAGGCCAGCCTCAGTGGATCACGCTTCTCCTGATCCACCATCTCCAACACCAATACCCAACATGTCTGGGATCCAACCTGGCAGCACTGTCTCTGCTGTCCCTGCACTAGCTCCACCCTTAGGTAGTACTGCCCTAGCAGCTAGTGCAGTGGTACCCTCCAGGAGCAGCAGTGAAGGTTGTGATTTCATCACCCACTGGGAGATGCCCAGGTTGGTGCATAGGGTTGTGCACCACACCATTGGTGTATGCTTATGCCAGCTAGAGAGTCTGCTCTCCCTCATGGGATACAGGATGAGAAGATGTCAAGCACTCTAGCCAACAGTGGAGTAAGGAAACACTGATGACAGTCCACTGGATGAGGGATCAATTTTCACTATCTCCACATTTAATGGGCTTAAGTCTATGTTGCCCTCTCCCTCACCCCAGCCATTGTGTCCCCCAACCTTTTGTGACTCTCACCTTCCCAGTCTCTTGTCTTGTCTGTCTTGCTTGTTTGCATATGCTTCCACAGCTACCCAACTTACCTGACCAATATCTACATCCCTTAGCCAGCATTCCTCTCTGACTGAATTAAAAAAGAATCGGTGCCTGCCCCACAAAAAAAAAAAAAAAAAAAAATTATATATATATATATATATATATATATATATATATATATATATATATATCATCCAATACATAGCTCTCCATTTCCTACACATCTTCTTGACACATACACACGCTTAACTCCATTTTAATATATAACATGATTATGTTGTTGCCAGCCCTCTCTCTGAAGGTGACGGTCAAAATTCAGCTAATATTCTGTATGTTATCAGTTTTTACTGCTGAAGAAATGGATAGCTATGATTCTTACCTACTTCGCTCCTGCACATTCCTGCATTGCTTTTCCTTTGTTCTTTGTTCTTCCCCCTGCTTGACCCCAATTTAACCACATTCCTATGTACCCTATTTTAACATCTATAATCTGGTCAAAAATATAATCACACAACACACATAAGTAACAGAAAAAGCAATGGATCCATTCACTTTTTGGCATCTATGTTTGAGCAGAGTTTGGCATCACACATCAATGCCAAGTGACAATGAGTGGCTCTGCAATTCTACAGTTACCTCCATGCAATGCCAATGTGCTAAGTCAACACACAGTGCTGACTGTACTATAAACAATAATGTCATTGCATTTTCACTATTTATTTAAAGGTTTTAGATACACCTGGATTCGATCCCAGTATAATCTGGACTCAAGACTTTAATGTCTTCAATTTTTCTTCCGTTGAAGTAAATCAAGGACTTATTGACTTTTTAGCACAAGGTTTCAATTTTGTACCAATGCCAATAGCAGATATAGCCCGTGTACTATGTGATTTGAGGTTGTACACACGTAAATTAAACTTTCAATTAATGTTTAAGAATTGTGCTACTGTTCAAAGTATCGAACATGTTTCCAGTCTATATAATCCCCCATTAGATGCTAATGTAGCCCTTTTTGAAAAGATTTCTGAGTTACATATTAGAGCACTATTTAATGAATATTCGAACAAGGCGTATTATAATGGCCATATTGCTCATAACAAGGACTTCATAATGTTGCTTAAGTCACAGAACATACGCGTTATGAAGCCTGATAAAGGTGGGGGGGCTATCTTAATGAATAATGATGAATATGAACATAGGATGGGCCAAATGTTAAGCTCAGTGGATTACTTAAAAGTGTCTACTAATGAATTAAATCAAGCTTATCAGAAAATTAAAGACACACTAAGTGATATGTTAATAGAAGGTAGTACTACTTTGGAGATGTATCATTATTTTACTATACTATCTCCATTAGTCCCAGTAATTTTCGGAATACCGAAATTACATAAAAATATGAACAACCCGCCTTTTAGACCTATTATAGATGGTCGACATTCAATTACGTATGCATGTGCTAAATGGATGGACAATAAATTAAAAGAGGTACTGGCAACAGAACAACAAATATGCCGTGACTCTTGGCATGTATTAAAATCTTTGAATGACATTGCCTTTGAACCAGACTTAAAGTTTCTAACTGCAGATGTTAAAGACCTGTACACTACAATTCCACAAGATCTAGGTGTAGAATGGGTAAGAGAGTTTCTATTAGCTAAACATTTAATAGGCAGTGACATAGACCTCATAGTCAGCCTACTGGAGATTGTTTTGAATAACAATTTTTTATGTTTAAGAAACAGATTTTTTTTGCAGAAAAATGGAATAGCAATGGGCTCCCCCTGTGGTGGGAGCTTTGCTAATAGTGTAATGGCGTATTGGGAGTGTAATTTTTTGTTCAAACATAATTTATATAACAAAATGGTAGTTTGGTATACCCGCTACCAGGATGACATCCTTATGGTCATTAAAGGTACAAAAGAAGAAGCAGATGAATTAATAAATGAGATGTGTACCTTTTCTTCCTTTTTAAAGTTTACACACCACTACGCAGAGTCTAGTATTAATTATTTAGACATTCTTATTTCCAAAGATCTAATTGGCAATAGATTTGTTTCCAACATTTACAGGAAGCCATTTTACAGTAATTCATTTTTGCACTTTAGTAGTTTTCGCCCTTTTTTTCAAAAGAAAGGTGTAATAAAGGGCCAAATAGTCCGTGCTTCTCGTATGTGTAGTACTGATGACCTCTTTGTGAAAGAATGTAACAAATTATTTCTAATGTTTAGTAACAGAGGATATCCAAAGAAACTTATTCATTCCATCATTAATGAGGTCACTATTAAAAGAAATAAGGGACTTATGAATCCTATATTAACATCTGGTTCAACAAATATGAATAACCTATTATGTGAAATAAATGTAAGTAGTAAAGAAACAGAAATCATCGACCAACCTAAAACTAATTATAATGTTAGTTTCTTGACTCAATTTAATGATCTAGCCCCTCAAGTTAGGAAGATATTAAACAATAACTGGAAATTGGTGTCCAATGATATAAATTCCATTTCCATACTAGGTTATAAACCAGTAGTGGTATATAAAAAGGCACCTTCTCTTAAGATGTTATTAGAATTAACTAATATTAGTTATAAACCAAATAAGGGAATGTTTAAGTGTGGACGATGCAATTATTGCAAGTATATAAAAACAGGTTCCTTTTTTGAAATCAAAAATAAAAAGTATTATTGTAATGATAAGTATAACTGTGAAAGCTCTGGTGTTGTTTATCTGGCTTCCTGTAAATTATGTTCTGCTTTCTATTTGGGGAAAACTGAGCGCCAGTTAAAACAACGCATATATGAACACATATATGCTATATCTAGGAATATGCCTACAAATGCTTTGGCAAAACATATTAACGAGTTCCCTAACCACAGTTTTTTATTTAATGTAGTAAATAAGGTCCATAAAAACCTTAGAGGTGGACCTTGGCATTTGAGGCTTGAGGAGCAGGAACTGCTGTGGCAATTCAAAACCGAAGCATATGTATATCCAGGTATAAATGAACACTGCTCAAGTAAATGCCTTCTTAAATTAAAGGCTTTACAACGATAGATTTAGCAGTGTTAAATGTTAAAAAGTGGCAATATATAATATATATCTAAGTGCCTCTTCAAAAATGTGTTTTAGGAAATATTTAGAACGTTGGTTAATAATATATGTTTCTATTTATTTATAAAACATGACGAAATTGCATTTATAATTCGATATATATTTGATTTTTAATGGTTGGTTTTTTAAGTAACAAAAAACACTTAATACATATCTCTTTAAGTAGTTAGTGCATCAACTGTTTTAAATGTTTAATTGATAATGAGCTGTTGGGTGTGTGAACAAATTGGTTTACTATATATGTTCCAGTCATTTTTTAAAATGTTGTCTGAAGAAGTGCATCTATCTGTTAATGCATGAAAGCGCTAACAGAACGGAATACATTTCTTTATTTTAGTAGAGACTAGCATGATTTGTTCAACAGTATCACTTTTTTTGTTTTTTCATAATCTGGACTCAAAACAAAATGTGTAAATGCATTTACATCTGCTGACA
The DNA here is from genome assembly GCF_019279795.1 of Protopterus annectens. Classification (NCBI taxonomy): domain Eukaryota; kingdom Metazoa; phylum Chordata; order Ceratodontiformes; family Protopteridae; genus Protopterus; species Protopterus annectens. The sequence goes on from NC_056731.1 coordinate 1,537,830,772, forward strand.
GCAGGTGTGTTTCATACACTCAATACTGACTCTCAGAATATTAACAATATGGTTCACATTTGCACACTAGTTAACTGTGTGCAAACAGGGAAAATAATAGAAATGTGTATGTCACATGCACAAACACTTTGCCAACCATTGCGCAAACCCACTTCTCACTGCTGCACTATGCAAAGTCAAATTTAACATATATTAGTGCTGCTTGCTGTCCATTTTACTCTTTATGCCATGAAACTACATGTGAAAACTTAAACTGAACTATATGTCACATATTTACAGTGCAGCCATATGTTGCCTCCTGCCATGCAATGCATCTCTGGTGTCACCAGTACTTTTTTTCAGATATGTCAACTACACTGCATAAATTAATATCAAATGTTGTGTGATATGCAATGCATATCAATCTAGTAACATGCAGAACTAAAATTATCTTCACCATTGAGCATGCCTACACATCCATCAACTGACCCTAGGAACTATTGACCCATAAGCCTAACCAGCCTGTTCTACAAGCCTATGGGAAGATTCATCATGGACCTTCACCACAGGGATATAGGTGACCTTCAGCACTCTTGACCTGAACCATATTGGTTTTCTCAAGGGTAGATCTTGCTCATAAAACCTTGTGTACCTCTTTGATAAAGTCCCCAAAGCCCTGGATGAGGTAAAACATGACCTTACACCTATCTTGATTTAGCCAAGACCCTTAGAAAAGCTCTCCCATCTGGCATTAACCATACATTACTAGATCAGTAGCCAAGTGGCTCATTGACAGAATGTACAGTGTCAAAGTTGGGAAGTCCACATCCACCAGTATATTAGTTACCAGTGGAGTACCACAAGGATTCTGTGCTGGGCCCAATATCATTTTGAAACTATTTCTCTGAAGTACAGACAAATATTGATGGCCTGTGGCTTACCAAGTCTGCAGATGACAGTCAACTGGGAGCAATAATACAGAGTCTCGCAACAATGTTAACATATTACAGAAAGGACGGACATAGACAAATAACTGGTGGCAAACTCATGGACTGAAACTTAATGCAAGAAAATGCCTCATTGTCACCTTTGGCAAAAAAGTATCCCTGCTTATTATGTTTAACATTACATCCCTCTACACTCAATCTCAGTGGTGCGAGACTTGGGAACACGGATTGATAGCAATATAAACTTCAGTCAATGTGTCCATAGTGGCAAGACACACATTCTACATTGCCCACTTCATAATTAAGGGCATTGCATCCGAAACAAGAGAGAACATAGCTCCACTGTACTCGACCCTTATCAGGCCACTAATTGAGTATATTGCTCCCTTCTTTATATACCTCGCTAGATACTTACAGCAACAGGAGAAACCGCAGAGGTTTCTATCAAAGAGAATCAAGGGCCTCCAAAACATCACATACATGGAAAGAATGAAAGAACTGTCACTGTACTCAGTATCATACATGCTGCTGAGAGGTGACCTGGGCCTGGCCTACACAGCAGTTTTGGACCCTGCCCTAATGTAAATGCTGAACATCCACAAATCAAATTGGACAAGAATAACTTGTTTCAGAGATCTCAGCCTAGACAATGACATAAACAGAACATGCTGGAGAGACAGATATATCTTCCAGCAATTGCTGCTACTATGTATTGGGCTCCCTCTGCATGTAAAGCAGTGCTCCTCAATGACCCTATTCAAGCACAGATATGTCAACTGGATAGGTAATTATAAATTCATCCCAGTGGTGGCACCTATATCCTACATGGGCAGGGACAGTCAGTGCTGATCAGAAAATCACTCTGGTAACAACAAACATTTAACTATGCTCAATAAGGGTACTTGTAAAGGTCCTAGGGCCATTAACATAGTTACCTCCTAGGAACCTATGAAGCTATAAACCTATGCAGGCCTCCCATCATTTTCTGTCCTACATCCAGTGCTGATGTCATGCATTGTAAGTAGACCTGGAACTTTGTACAAATCAGACTTGTGCCACAGTGCCTGCATAAATTATTGCATTCTATAGTCTTTGTATTTAGATAGGTAGGGGCTCTGTTGTCACTGCAGTCAAGTGTGTGTGTGTGTGTGTGTGTGTGTGTGTGTGTGTGTGCACTTTCCTGCCATAATAGAGAGCCTTTTACACCAGCATGTGGGACACTGTTATTACAATATTTGCCTCAACAGACACTGCTGATGTCGTCAGCTATATACAATTTGCAGATGTGCACTATTCCCACCAGGGCAGGATCAGAGACTTTTCTGGAGGCCAAGCACAAGTCACCTCATCCTATACAATACAGACTACAGTGACATGACTTTCAGTCTATCCACATACATCATAGCATGGTTTGTAGGCCTTGTGAGAAACCCCAATGGTCTCTCCAGCTGCTGCATGTGTCTGTTGAGGTACATTCCAAAGAGAGTATTATACTCTATATCAGCATTCTTATGAGGTTCGAGTATGGTGCTGCAATATAATCCTCAGATCTGAATATGATGTCATGACTTATGATATGCACAACATATGCTTTCAATACCAGCGTTGGCACTTGGTGGTCAAAGTTCAGACTGCTAGACAGGGGTCCAGGGAAGTAATTATTGTGGGAAGAAATACCCAGGGAATTGTTATGGCTAGGCTTGTATAGGCCCTAGGGCAATAGCCTAGTACCAACCTATGAACCTATGTACACACATTCCCAGTGCTTGGAGCACTGGGTTTCAGCCTAGCAGGAATGCTGTCAATTCTGTAATCAGCAGGGAATTCTACTTTGCAGAAGGTCAAAATAAAGACACATTTTTGCATTTATTTGTAAACCATGTGGCTTTGTCACCAATCATTGTTCTGTGTTAGCCCCTACTGTAGTATGTTACCATCATAGGTGGATTCAGTGATTGCACCCAGTATACCAAAATCAGTAAATGTGATAAGCCAAAGGCAGTACACTTTAGCCTGGACTGACAAGAAATAGATTCCAAACAGTAAATGGCCAAGCACAGATCGCTGGGACACACCAATTGTGAAAGCTCTGCTGGTACAGTTTGATTCACCAACTTTCACAGAATGTATTCTGTCAATGACCCAATTAGTTACCCAACTAGTGATGTAAGGTTTAATCCCAAGCTGGGAGAGTTTTTCAATGATACCTATGTGGACGATTGTGTTCAAACCTTAGGCCATATCAGGATAGCCAGTGTACACTGTCACCTTGATCTAGGCTTATCACGCAGAATAAATGGGCTGTGACATCACAGATCTATAAAACAAAAATGGCACCAGACACAAGCAAATGGTTTAAGCACTTTCATTCATTTAATCCACAGAACTTCTTCAGAAACTACACCAACTACTCACTTGTATATCTAATTAATCAATTAAATTACAAGTCCACCAATCACAAGCCAAAATGCAAAGAATCACATAAATATTAAACAGTTTATCCCATTTTAAAGGTATACAACTTTAGTTATTACAAAATAATACATTTGAAACAGCAAAAATGTAAAACATAGCATAAATGATGTGTTTCTATTTTAAATATTTTTAAACTTTAGAAAGCATTTAATAGATATTTTCTCATTGATACCAGGCAAAATATCTGCTTTAAAAATATTTCCCACTTAAATTCTAAGTATTCTTTATTTGAAGTGTGAACAAATCAAACACCATTAACTTTTTATAGAACCATAAACTGAAATTTCTTAAAATCTGCACAATTTAAAGAATGCCTGGCTAATGCATTAGTACTATCTCTCTTTTTGATAGCCATAACATGTTTTCTAATCCTGTCCGTAAACCTACGTATGGTTTTTCCAATATAGAAATATCTACACGTAGAATAAATAGCAGCATATACTAAATTTTCTGTTTGGCAGGTATATCTGTCTTTAGCATCAAACACCTACTTTATGTGTTCAAAATAAAAACTATTAACTGAATAGATGAATTTTCAATTTGCACAACCATTGCATGGAAAGGTGCCTAATTTTTTATTTATAGGTGCAACTTGCTTTGAACCATATGAAGTTCCAAATTTTTTTTTTTTAATTTCTAGTCCTTTTATATAGAAAATTGGGCTTATGTCCAAAAACCTTGAACAGCTCTTGGTTCCCTAATAAAATTTTCCAGTTATCAGTAATGATTCACCTGTTACTGGTACTTTCCACACTTAAAGGAACAGGGAAAGAACATGTAAAACTTTTATCAGCCTCAAGTTTCTTACCACAAAAAACTGCTTTAATAATAGGGGGAAATCTTTAATTTCTCAATGTCTTAACATTATCTGAAATAACCTTCAGTTTATCAGGAGGATAACCTCTCTCTTCAGCCAATCTGATGACCTTATCAGTCTCCATTATAAAAAAAAACTTATCACTAATCAGGTGGCTTTGCCTGATGACTTGCCCATGAAAAACATGTAATTTCATAAAGGGAGAATAGAAACTATCAAAATGTAAATAGGTATTAGTAAATGTGCTTTTTCTAAAAATATTGCATGCAAATTTTCCTTCTTCAATATCTAACTCAATAATCACATCCAAAAAGTGGACTGATGTTCCTATTTCACTCAATGTGAAAGTGAGCCAACTCACACTGTCATTTACTTAATCTAAAAATTCATGTAATGCATCTCTATCAGCTGACCAAATAAAAAATAAATCATCAATGTATCTTTTGTAAAAGTTCTTCTTCTTCTTCTTTTGGCTTTTCCCGGTTAGGAGTCACCACAGTGGATCACCTGTCTGCTCATGATTGGCAGTGGAGTTTTACAGTGTCGAGTTGCCAGCCCGGCGCCCAACCTTCCACAGAAGGCACACACATGCACACACTCACACCTAGGGCCAATTTTGAGTGTCCAATCCACCTACAGCATGTCTTTGGGATGTGGGAGGAAACCGGAGCACCCGGAGGAAACCGACACGAGCACAGGGAGGACATGCAGACTCCACACAGAAGGCACCCCAGCCTAGGATCGAACCGGAGAACATCTTGCTGTGAGGCAGCAGCACTAACTGCTGCACCACTGTGGCCACCTTATCTTTTATAAAAGTTGACATGACAAAAGGAAGGAATCTTGGCTAAATATTCCCTTTCCCACCAAAGAAGAACTAATACTGGTGCCACTTGGGCTCCCATCACAACACCACTTTTCTGTGAATATTTATTATTTTCAAATGTAAAGAAATTGTTTTTCAATACTATATCAGGCAATTGACAGATAATAAACACATTAAGTCCACAAGTTTTACAATACTTGCTGAAAATATATCTAGCAAATTCTGTACCTTTATCTTGATCAATAGAAGTACAGAGAACTGATGTCTATAGTGCACATAATGGTCTCATTTTCTACAAACTTTAAGTTTAGTTCATTCAAAAACATCCATGAATCTTTTAGGTAGTATTTACTTTTTTGCACTAAGGGATTTAATACATGATCCAGATAGAGTGAAATTTTAAAAGTTTTATTAAAGGGTGCATTTACTATGGGCCTAAATGGATGCTCTTCTAAATTTTTGGTATTCTGAATAAACAACCTAATTGAGGCTCCTCTACCATCACAAATTCAAGAAGGATTAAAGTTATATACCCATGGTGTAATAAGTCAAAAATAATTAAATCTATATTCTTATAACTATTTGTCACAAAATTTTTAGACACTTTTTGATAACTGTTAATATCTGACAGTAAATCATAAATTGTTCCATTGTATTTAATATTGTCCATAATAACAATACCTTCCCCTTTATCTGCCTTCATGTACCTTAAATCAGTATAACTACCTAATTAAATTTGATGCTGCAATCTCAGCTTCATTTAAATTACAATATTTATTATTGACCCTATTATGTGCACTGTTATGTAACAAATTGTTAATATTCTCACAAATGAAAGAAAAAACATTTAATGTGTGGCATAATGCAGGATTGTAATTGCTAGCTCTTTTAAATTCAGCATTCTTAATATCAATATAATTTAAGATATATTTAAGGTTCAACTTCCTTACAAATAATTTAAAGTCAATCAAAGTGTTAACTATAGAAGCATTGTTGGCTGGGAGAAAAGATAAACCTTTTACTAACAACCTTATTTCAACATCAGAAAAAGCTTTGTTACTTAAATTAAAAATGTGACAGTCATTAGCTAACTTCCTTTGTTTTTCCCTTTCTTTTTGGTCACCATTGCAAAAGTGTCTTGATTTGGAGGAAGGGTATGCTTTTCCATTGCTGTTGTAAAAAATAAAGGGGAAGAAGACAAAGACAGTTCACTTGCATGACTGCACTCACTAGTTACAATGTCCCAATGTTGTTCCAAACAATCTATGTGTGGCCTGTCATCAGTGTCAATATCAAAGGAATCATGAAAATTAGATGTGCCACCACCTTGTTTCTGTCCCTTCTTTTTGATAAGAAAGGCTTGCCTTGTTTCATAGCTGTTTATATCCCTATTTAATTTCTTCTTTTTCTTACTTGTTATGTTAGTAATAAGTCTTTCATTTTTTTTAAAAAAAGATTGCAATATAAATATTGAAATGTCTCAATTCAGTGTGCTTATTAAGTTTGGCATCAATATTACAGATGTGGTCTTTAAGTGTCTTAATTTTATCTGTATTCCAAGCAATTAAGGCTTTTAACACCTCCAAGCCAGCTTTATTGTAAATATCTTTCACATTGTTACAAATATCATCATTCACAGATATACCAGTAGGAAATCTGTAGACTTTAACTCCCAGTGGTATAAGTTTTAAGTCCACACATTTATTGAGGTAATGGTTTTCAAGCACTAAATGTTTAAATCTCAAAACCTTTTTTTTCCATCTAAAAGAAATACGTTTTGAAATTAAAGGAATTATGAAATGTATTTACAAACCTCACAGAGTGTCCCAAGCAATTAACATCCAAAAATGGATTTGCATCTTCTTGTTGCAAAAAATTAGTGAGCGTCTGCTGAGGACAATCCATTTCCACTGCAATAACAGTTCCTTCATCTGAGGAAGATGAAAGAAATCATTGGAACTTTCACCACCCTTGTGGAGGGCTCCAAAACTCCCTTTTAACTGTTTTAACACCACCTGTGCTTGTCCAATTGCATCTGCCAAGTTTTTAGTAAGATTAGACACTCCTTCTGGCGTAAGATATAAACTAAGGTCAGGTATTTCATCCCCATTCATGTTGAAGTGTCACCAATACCAGGAGATGAAATTCCAGCAAATGGCAAGACCCAAACACCAGAAACTGAGCTGATATTCAATATACCACAATAATAAAAAATATCAAGTTGTGACGGCATAAGTCCAGTAAAACAAGGTCTGGAAGCTGAAACACAAAATGTGTGCTCAAACACATAAAAATGAACCAACTGAAAACTGCAATAACTATAAAACCAAAATGGCACCAGACACAAGCAAATGGTTTAAGTACTTTTGTTCATTTAATCCACAGAACTTCTTCAGAAACTACAATCATCCACCAACTACTCACTTATATATCTTATTAATCAATTAAATTGCAAACCCATCAATCACAAGCCAAAATGCAAAGACTCACATAAATATTAAACAGTTTATCCCATATTAAAGGTATACAACTTTAGTTATTATAAAATAACACATTTAAAACAGCAATACTGCAAAACAAAAAATAAACAATGTGTTTCTATTTTAAAACCTATCATGTGACTCATTGCATACTCCGTCCTGATATGGTTGAATGCACACATCAACACACCCTCCACACAGCTTATGTTCATGTAGAAAGGTGTACATCAACGTGCATCAGTGTGAGTTGGTGGGACAGCACCCAATGCATGCATGTATAGACACATCCTGACTTCTCCTCACCTGTGAGGTAGACCAACATGTCATCATGGAATTTTTCTAAATGGACCTTTGTGAGTTGTTAATGCTACATCATGTCTGTTACATCTGTTAGATGTCCTCAAAGAGGTCACTGAGGGTATGTATGATGACAGCACTATCATCCTTTTGAAGTTGACAAACCCATGGCATTTGACATAAATCCACACTGAGATATTCACTCAACATGTCAGATGGAGCTATAAACATCTATATCACCAAGTGAGTAGACCACTGTATCACTTACATGGCATCTAAATATGTTGAAATGTGTGAGTGGCCTATATCTCAGGTCAGGTGATCAGGTCCATACAATAGGGTTGTCTGCTAGACCCTTTTCTATCCATTATTTAAGTGACAGACATCACAGATGACATACACATCCTGTGTCCAAACAGATGTCTGTAGGACTTCAGATTGTGGGCAATCATGGACTCCAACTGTGATATTACTATAATACAGGCAGCATTAACACACACCAGAGATTGCTGCCACAGCCATGACAACACCTGCAATGACACAAAAACATTGGGGGATTTTTTACATCAGGAAAACAAACACACAACTCAAGTATAATGTAGACATCACACCCTATAATCAGACCAATAGGCATGTGACCTGTGTCCTGGGAAAGATGGTAAGTGGAAACCAGCATGTGGTCACAGTGCTGACTACTTCCTTGTATGCTAACACAACCGCTGAGTATGTTACATTAGATGCACATGTGCTACCTGCTCCCATGATGCATATAGTACATACTTAGCTGTTTGACAACATTACTGACATGTGTAACATTTGTGACAGTGTGGACTATGCCATTTAAATATCTGTCACGCACACCAGTCAACTAGCTTGTATTGATCATAATGTTGCATGCAGGTATAGCAATGTCCTTCTTAACCCCTCCAGCAGATCCTACAGTGCCCAGACAGTGTGTGTGATTACCCTCATAGAGTGCGGACATGTCATAATAGCTGTGCAAGTGTGTGTCTGCAGAATCATCTCTTATCACTGTAAATCATATATGTTATGCCAGAGACAGGGGTTTACTTGTGGTACTATTCTGATACTGTTTATGATTCTGCTTGCTTCTTTTAATGTAAAGCCTTTAGTTCTGTCCCACTAGTTGGAGACCTCTGCTGAGATTACACTCATATTCAGGCAAATCAGTTTGCACACCTTCACAATATGCACTCTACCCAAACTGTATATCACATCCCCAATAGATGTCCTCTGAATTGTTCATGTAAGGATGCTTATCTCACACAGACATATTCCTCATTGTTATGTCACCTTGACAGTCACATCATACACATTTTCACTGTGCATTCCCTACTGTACCATATTGATATGTGATTGTTTTTTCTGCTACAACTGTCTTCCATTGACATGTCCTCATCTGCTGTACATTAGTTTGTTACACCTGTCCTCTTTCACTGTATTAATTCATACAATTCATCTGTGTGCCCCTAGTCAATGCACACTCTTGCCCTGAGTGTTTATTTTACATGGCAGTCCATGTACCCTTACAGTTAATTTACACAACTTTGATACAGAATGCCTTGAATGGGATTTCACAATACTCTGCACTGTATACACTGTCCTGTACTGTGTTTGGACCATATACATAATTAGCATTACCACTCAGCTGTCCAGATTTTCACAGAATTTATTTTTATTTATTTATTTTTATTTGAAATTTGTTTGCCAGGATAATCCATTGGGCCGAATGAGCCCATTTTCAATGGAGTCCTGGGGAGAAAAGCTCCACAGATACAATGTCAAATATGCAATTAAGAATAAAATAGAATACAGTAGTATAAATGTAACATAGCATTTTGTTAGAGTGTCAGAAGTAGTACATATAAGCACAAGATAATGTTAATGCAACATGAAAAACAAGACAGAAAAGCTTATGCAATAATACATATAAGCTGACAAATTTTTAGTTATCTATGTACACGAGCAAATGGAAAAGGCGCTAGGTAAGATTTTAGCTAGTAGGTATGCACAGAGAATATTTACATAAGTGGTAACTACAATATGAATGTTCCCATAGGAGGGAAGAGTTGGGGAGTAGGGGGTGAGTAGTAGCTAGAGGTATTATGCAGGATGGGTACAGGAGCATTCCCAGAGAGAAGATAGGTGTGAATGGAGGAGAGATTTAAAGATTGGTAGGCTGCTGGTATTGCGGATATGAGATGGGAGTGAGTTCCAGAGTCGGGCCAGGGAAAAGGAAAGTAAGAGTTTGCCTGCTGGACGGGCTGGTTTGTGGAGTTCAACTAGGTTCTGAGTGTTGGTTCTGAGGGGTCTGTTTGGGTGATGGATGGTGAAGGCTGAGGAGAGTGAGGGGCAGAGTGAGGGCTTGAAAATGAGTTTGTGAGCATGAGTAAGTTGAGTGTAGGTAAGGTAGTTAGGGAGCTCTAGCCAATTTAGTTTGTGGAGGGCAGTACAGTGATGGGAGGAGGATCTAAGGCCAGAGGTGAATTTAGCGATTTTGTTGTAGCAGGAAGAGAGTTTTGTTTTAGTAGAGGATTTTAGGTTAGTTAAGAGTGGGGCACCATAAAGGAGAGAGGGGATGAGGTATGTGGTAGACAGGAGGAATCTAGTGGATGGGGAGAGGAAGCGGATATGCCGGTAGAACATACTAAGTTTCTGATGTGTTTTTTTAATGTTAGTTTGTATATGGGAATCAAATGTGAGCTGGTTATCAATAAGAGCTCCTAGCAGTTTGGCATTGAAAACAATTTCTAGGGATGTGTTATCTTGACTAGTTATGAGGAAAGAGTTTATGTCGATAGTCATGCTTTTTGATGGGGTGAATAACATGAGTTTGGTTTTTGATGGATTGAGAGCAAGATGATTATCATGCATCCATTTTTCGGTGGTTGAGAAGGCATCTTGAGTTAGTTTTATAAGGGAGGGAATGGAGTTTGCAGCACAAATAATAGTTGAATCGTCTGCATACTGGACTATTTTAGCATTTGGGATGTTGTGGTGGAAGTCATTAATGAAGATGTTGAACAATAACATACCTAATATGGAGCCTTGGGGTACACCAGTGACAGTGCTAAGGTAAGAGGAGGTGGATTTCTTCCATTTGACAGATTGCTGCCTATTGGAAAGGTAACTAGAAAACCAGTTGATGCAAGAGGGAGAAAGATGTAGGGTAGAGAGTTTGGTGAGTAGCAGGGAATGGGAGATGGTGTCGAAGGCCTTAGAAAAGTCTAAGAGGAGAGTGGAGACAATATAGTTAGAGTCTCTAGCTTTATTTACAGTTTCGAGGAAGGAGAGAAGAGCAGTAGTAGTGCTGTGACTGGGTCTAAATCCGTGTTGTGTTGGGGTTAATAGGTGATTGCTGGTCAGGTATGGTAGTAGTTGTTTGTGGATACATTTTTCTAAGAGTTTAGAGATGGGGGATAAGATGGCAATAGGTCTAAAGTTGGAGATGGTATTGTTGTTACCTCCTTTATGGAGGGGAATAATGTAAGCTTTTTTCCAAATTTGGGGTACATAACTTTCCTGGATTGACCGATTTATAAGTAAACAAATGGGGAAGGCAATGGCTTCAGTAGCTATCTTTAGGAAGAAGGAAGTGATATTATCAGGGGCGTTAGAGCAAGGTTTTAATTTAAGAAGCAGTTTTTTTATAGTACTTATGGGTATAGGTTTGGGGCAGAAGAGAGGGAAGTCAGAAGTGGTGGAGTTTAGGTAAGGAGGGGTAGTTGTAGCTGGGGGAGTAGAGTTATTACTAAAAGATGATGTTAATTTAGATATAGAATCAATAAAGAAGCTATTGAATTGGAATGCGAGGTCGGTATCAGAAGTATTTTGATCGGGTTGTGGGTTTTCTTTTTTGCCAGGGTTGAAGAGGGAGGAGATACTATTCCAGAATTTTTTTGGGTTAGTCTTATGATTATTTTGGAGGGTGATATAGTAGGATTTGCGGTCCGAATTGATACTTTTTTTACTCTGTTGCGGAGTAATTTGTATTTGTTTAGGGATGCTAGGGTTTTGTATTTGTAGTAGTTTTTCAAGGCTTTATCATGAAGGCGCATGACAGCTAAGGTGTCTTTTGTTAACCATGGGATAGTTTTGCTCTTGATTCTTTTTGTCCTAAGTGGGGGGGTAAGGTGTCGAGAAGGTTTAGAAATGATGTATTGAAATAGGTGACAGCTTCATTTAGGGGTAGTGTGTTTAGGGGACCCCAGTTGAATTGTTTAAGTAGGTCACAGAAGGTGTTTTGGTTGAAGTTTTTTAAGGAGCATACAGAGATGGTTGTGTGTGACAGCTGTAGAGAGGGAGAGTTACGGCAAGCAAAGGTAGGAAAGTGGTCACTGAGAGGGTCAGGGAGTGTACCGCTACTTGAGATAAGGTGTGGGTGTGATACTAGAATCCAGTCTAGGGTGCTTCCACAGGAAGTGTGCTTAGATGGTCTGGTTATAGAATCTATTAACTGGTGAAAGTTATAAAGGTTAATATTTTTGGTATTTGTTGGGCATTGTACAGAGGACCAGTTAATGTTAACGTCACCTAGGATGACAGTTTCATTAGTGATGTTGGTGGAGAGCCAAGAGAGAATGTCCTCAAGAATTGGTATGTTATCACCAGGAGGGATATAGAGGGAGGCTAAGCATATTGTTTTGTGCTTGTTCAAATGGAGTAGGGCTAGAAGTAGTTCGGCATTGGCAAATTGGGGAACTGGTTTAGTATAAGAAGTAATAGAAAAGGAAGAGGAGTAGAGTAGAGCTACACCACCTCCTTTTCTGTGGGTTCTATCTTTCCTGATAATGTTATAGTTGGGGGGAGTTATTTCTGAATCTTTTATGGAGGGTCTTAGCCATGTTTCAGATATAGACAGTATATCCAGATTGTTGTGGAGAAGCCAGGCATGGAGGTTTGGGATTTTGTTGCATATACTTTGAGCATTTAATGCTGAGAAGGTGAGGGTTTTTGTAGATGAAGGTGTGTTTGTTGAGGAGTTGATGTGAGGGGGGCCAGGGTTAGGATGTATGTCACCTGACAGTAAGGTGGAGAGGACTATGTAAAGATGAAAATAAAGGTAATTAGAGTGTTTAGTATACAGTTTTAGGGTTGTGTGTTTTGTTAGAATAGTGCAAGTCAGACTAGGATTAATATGTTTGAAGTTGGATATAAGTTTGAAGGGGAAGAGTAGGGAGGGGTTGCAGAAGTATAGGTGAGAGCTTATTGGGGTGGAGGAGTGTTTATATTGTTCAGGGATTGAGATTATGTGATAGTGGGGGAAGTGAGTATTGTGGAAGGGTTTGGTGATGTATGTTAGATAGGATATGCTTAGTAGTAGTAGTAGAAGAGTAACAGTTAAGGAAGATTTGGTTAGCATAGCTGTGGTATTAGTGTTGGGGTTGAGTAGAGTTATTAGTATGGATGGAGTATAGTATTTGTGGAAGTGGTTAGGTTTGGTGATTTATGGGTGGGTTAGGGGTGGAGACAGGAAGTGAGGGGAGGGAAATGAAGAGTGTAATTGGAGTGGGTGTGGCTAGTGAAGGTATAAATGTAGAGGTAATGGGGGCGGGTGAGAATTGGGGGCAGGGTAGGGGACCAGGACGAGGCTATGGAAAAGAATCAGTAAGGATAGGAGGAAGAGACACAGGAAGAAATTTAAGGTAAGTAGTCACTAGGGTTAGGGGCAGGGTGGTGAGTCGAGGGTGGGAGGAAGTATAGGATACTACAGGTGCAGAGATTGAATTTTCTGGTCTAAAGTTTAGCTTATATTTATAGGTTAGAGCTTATCAGATTGAGGTGGAAGGTAGTCAATGGATGGGGTGCTGCCATCTGCTGGCCAAATGGATAATTACAGGTTGTCAGGGCAGCACTAGGAGGGAAGGCAGGGAAGAAGTCTATGGGACCAAGAGAGGATTGGGTTGGTGCTGGGCTGCTGGCTAGCGCACGCTGGGTCACATTATAACATCAACCAAAGGGACACATTTCTTATACATTTAGGTACATACACTGTTTAGTATATGGTTCTTGCAAGGAGGTGGGACAGTTGTCCGAAGTACCACACGATCCCAGAGATGGTTCTTACTGGTAGGGAACCCAGGAAGAAAGTTGATCGGGTAATGTTTCTTGGGGTCACTTGTACATGATTAAAAGCAAGACTGTTTAGTATATGGTTCTTGCAAGGAGGTGGGACAGTTGTCCGAAGTACCACACGATCCCAGAGATGGTTCTTACTGGTAGGGAACCCAGGAAGAAAGTTGATCGGGTAATGTTTCTTGGGGTGACTTGTATGTGATTAAAAGCAAGACTGTTTAGTATATGGTTCTTGCAAGGAGGTGGGACAGTTGTCCGAAGTACCACACGATCCTAGAGATAGTTCTTATTGGTAAGGAACCCAGGAAGAAAGTTGATCGGGTAATGTTTCTTGGGGTCACTTGTACGTGATTAAAAGCAAGCCACAAACGGAGCCAGCAACCAAAAAGCACTACCTGGTCAGAGAGGGGCCAGAGGAAGTATGGACAGATTTTTGCCTTACAAATATTTTGGTGCATTCCTTATAAAACCTGTGTTTTTCTGCCATAACAATGGGATGGCCTTAGGACCGATGTCACACAGTAATTGCATACATTTGAATTTCAGACATCAAATCCCACAGAAAATGTATCTCCCCACAAACTCATTTCTAAGTTTAAAACAGCAAATATGTAAAATCTGTCCCTATTTCCTTGTCACCATTTATGTTGTGCTTTGTCCAGATTTCTTGGACTAAGAGATTCAAAGCTGTGAGAAATATTATATGGTAAGCCCTGGTGATCATAGAGGCATTCTGTGCAAACCTACTAACCAACTGTGCTCTGAGTTAAACAGGTTTCCTATCTGTGTTGCATTACATGCCAGCCAAAAACATGCTTATTTACTTTTAAATGTGGTGCACAACATGAATATGCAATAATTGCTGCTGCTCACCACACATCACCGCACACACATGTAAACTCCATGTAGGCTTCATGCAAAGCCTACAGGGAGTTTATTAAATCCCAGAGAATTGTCTTGAGTTTTAATCTCAGATTCTGATTTTGCTCTGTTGAGCTGAACACAGTTTAATTTTTAATAATACTTAAGAAAGACGGAAAAACCAAGGAAATGAAAAAGAAATATGCTGGATAAAATTACAGAAGGACTATAAACTTATCATATATTTAACATATGTTTATTCAGAATGTCCGACTTGGGCCTAAGCCAATTTTCAGTTGAGGCCCGGGGAGAAATGTTCTAGACTCATGTCTTAGTAATGTGGGAAGAATCCGGAGCACTTGGCGGAAGCTCACATGGATGCAGGGAGGACGTGCAGACTCCATACAGAAGCCACCCCGTCGAGAATTGAACAGGATAGCCTCTTGCTTTGAGGCAACAACTCTAGTGCTGCACCACCGTGCAACATTTTTGAAAATCTTCCTTTTTTAAGATATAATGGAAGGTTTGCACATTTCCTTTGAAAATAGCATTGCTGTTCCACTGTTCAATGAAAAGACCCTGAAATGGAATTCTGTAATGATGCATTCAGGTCAACAACCAGACTTTAATACTTGTAGATGTATGTCATACTTGTTATATCCTCATCAGCACAGAATAAATTAAACGTATGAGTATGTTTTGAAACATTCATCTTAACAAGAAGCTCTTAATCTAAACAAGCATGCTAAAATCACGAGGGCCTTCCAAAAACACTTTTGCTTCAATCACAGTCTTAATACATTGTGATAGAGTCCATCTCACTGACCAGAGTGAAATAATAACTGCCTGTCTGTAATAGTTATTTTTCCTGAGGAATTTTTTACATTTCCCATGACATCTTAATGAAGAAAAGATTGGACATGCACATGTAAACATGTCTGTGGGTCTTGCTGGGGTGTGCAAAAAGAGCATGGAAACTTGGTCTGAAATCCTGAATTCCCAAAGTTTAACAGTCAAGTAGCACAGAAGTGAGAACTGACAAGCGTAACCACTAACCCACGAATAGAAGAGTAAACAGCCAAAGACACAAACCAAGAAGGACATATGATGAGACCCTGAATTAAAGGAAACTGGATGGACACAATTAATGTCTAAGAAAAATTATTAATTAGCTTTATACACAAAAATGATAGAAGAATAGATTTTTCTCCAAAAAATGGAAAAAAAAAAACAGATTAAATAAAACAAGTAGAAAGCCAACTGCATCTACCTTATGGGAGAAACATTCCATAAAAAATGTAAAACACACAAACACATTATAAATTTCAGAAGAATAAATTCAGGATTAAGTATTTTAATAGAATTAAATAATATACTCTCAATGAAAAAGCAACACATCAGTTATACCCTACTTCATTACTGCAATAAAAAGTTAATAAAGTCAAGTGAAAACACATATATACATTACAAGCTGTAAGAGCACTATGTATAATGTGCATTCAGCTAAATATGTGGTTCAGCAAATATAAGTGAAATTATCCGCACTAAATAGAAGTTTCAGCATATATACAACTCAGTGAATACACAGACATGTAAAAACAGAAAACCTAAGTAAACACGCAGCTTAACCCAAGATATTTTCCAATTTCATCTTTATAATACCACATTCAGTGTGTTTCTGTACATGTATCTAAACATGAACAAATGCATTTGCCATTAGGTTTTCAGTCCCCATTAATCTTAAGGCAGCATTGTAACACAGAAGCCAGTGTCTTACCAAAGGATTGACAATGCTGCCTGTCCTAAATTGGCAGTTGTGTAGTTAACCTTTTAGATGTCTTCCCAACATAACAGGTCCACATGTACTACCCATGGGCAAATGAGGGGGATGCAGCACACTAAGCTTGTTATTCAGTCTGCTGGCAGAATGATTTTCTCCAAAAGGGAACTGGGCTGTAGGATATAATGGGGCAGATTTAGAAAATGGTTCTGCATCATGTTAAGCAGCTTTGTATGACAGACTCCATAAGTTGGACAGGCCAAGCAACATAACAGGGGAGAGTATATACTAATGGCTGCGTATTGACATTGTAATGAGCGACATTCTTACACAGTAACTTAATGTGGCAAAACAAAACGGTGGTTTATAAATGTATAAATGCCATACAACTGAACTGCACCCACAGCATATTTGAATTTTTCAGAATGTTTGTGTTAAGATTAAGGAACTCACTAAAGAAGATTACGTCTTGCCATTGCATTAATACTTGTATATCTTATTGCTGTTGCAGTGCCTGATAGTGTCACCTATACTGAGCCAGAAGATATAGTAAACCTACTGGCCAACAAATTCAGCTCCAACTTGACCGCTGTTTTCCTGTCAACCTTCCCTCAGAAAATATAAAATATAACTCTCCCTCCTATCACTAGGGAACATGTCCTTAATGCTCTCTCTAAGGACAAGAACACTGCATCAGTGGGCCCAGACAATACCTAAGAATTTCTTCTAAAAAGCATGAAACATGACCTTTCAGGCCTTCTGGACCTGCTATTTAAATGTAGACTCCAAAAAGGCTTCATGCCTCATGAATTTAGAATAGCAACATTCATCCCTCTGCACAAAAGTGGACCATCTACAGACCCTGGAAACTACAGACCCATAAGTCTCACTAGTCTAATATAAGCCATAGAAAGAATTATCATGGAAATGATAAATTATGATATAGTAAACCACCATACACTGGAACAAATGTAGTCTGGTTTCATCAAGGGCAGGTCATGCCTACTCACCCTAGTGGACTTCTTTGAGAAGGTCATCAAAGCAATGG